>NC_090266.1:393005456-393308486 GCF_040414725.1 Anabrus simplex | reverse complement strand
TCAGTTATTTTGATCATTTACTTTTGATTTTCATTTCAGAGAATGAGAGTAACATACAGAATCACAGGAGACAATAGTTCTGTCACTATTGGTAGGAGACCTGGAAATTCAAGTGAACGCAATACTACATGTAAGCAGAGGGCCACAGGAACGGTAAAAAACTTCACAAATGCTTACAGACTTCAATATTTCAGCACTTCCTATGAATGTAGGCGCAAAATGTATGTATGTATGTATGTATGTATGTATGTATGTATGTATGTATGTATGTATGTATGTATGTATGCATGTATGTATGTATGTATGTATTGTGACATTTTACGTCTACTGTGATCGGCCGTGAATTTTATAAGACCGGACTGTACACCAGGTGTCTCGCGCAGAGTGTCGACAGGGAAATGCAAAGGGATGAATTTTGTTTGTTTATCTTTTGTGTAACCTGCTGAGGAGTGAAAGACAACGTTATTACCACAAGAGAAGACAAGAAATTTTCTTGATACAGCTGAACCTTTCACCCCCGACAAGTATTACATTCAAAAATCTTTCGTCATATTACCACGTCAGATCCGACATCCTAATAGTCACTCTCCAACAAGTATGCATAAAAAACCGCGATACCACACTTCAGGAAGGCACGAATAGTAATAATTGAAAATTAAGTTAATTATGGAATTAATTATATAATTATTTAACAAGAAATTAACGGACATCTCAATTACACGCCGAGGAATTCAGGACGTCAATTGAATCATGAGGTGTGACGTCAGAGCTCGGAACATAGTTGGCGAGCTGGTACTAGAATATTCTCATTCATTCTCTCACGTTTGTTTTCGGTCTTGTTCTCTGCTGGCTACGTGATTGCTCGAGAAGTTACTACATAGAAAAGTCTCCTACAGGCCTGGACACAGCTGTTATTCGCTCTACGAGGGGAGCAGTGTTATTTCAGCGCAGCTTTAACAGATCATTTCAACATCTTAACAGACGTCAATAGTGTTAGAAAAGAAGGCACGTATCATCCTTTGCTAATTGTGAAACCACGAGTTCGATGCATTTGCGTTAATATTTTTGTGTGAAAGTTTCAGTGTACTGCAAGTAATACGAGTTCGATACCGGCCAAGGAAATGGAGGCCTGCAGTGTGAAGTTCGTGTGCCTTGGATACATCGCTTGGATCATGATGCAGCACTAAAACACAGAACCGATGCCAACGGCGTCCTAATGCCTTGAATCCTGCCTAGAAGAACACCATGGTCATCAAGTCATCCTAGTTAAGTCGACATTTCATTTATACTGGGTATTATCTGTTCTATGTAGCTGTAACATGTAGTTAACTTTCTTCTTGAAGGGATTATTAATTATACAGTAGTTTGAGTAGCTTTTTAGTATCTTTACCATGTTATTTTCTTGCATTATTCGACGTTCGATTTGCAGTTTCACTTACTACGTGATTTTAAGGTGCATGATTACAGGGTGTCAACATCATCGGCCAAGCGGGTTTCAAATAGTTATGTCATCGGACATGTATCTGATTTAAATATCAGCCATCTACTAACCGTTAAGGAATTTTACATTTCTATTCGATTACTATGATATTGAGGATAGTGTATGCTTGATATTTTCATTCTTCAAAATGTATTTCTCTTATATTTTGCCCAAAAGTGTTTGCTATATTTTACACGAGGCAACAGGCTCACATGATATATTAACGCTGTGCTGACGATACGGATAGCTTTCTTTGAATCCAATTTCATACTTTTTAAGGAAGGATAGTGTCTTATTATTATATTTATATGTGGTTCAAGTCATTTATGTGAATTTTCCCGTAATATTTTGAACGGATGTTGCGAGTTATTTTCGCCATTTTTACCTCTCACATTGTGCCATGTGGTGAATTACGGCATGAATTATGCTGATTTTATGTGCTATTCGAAGGCGAATCTTCACGTCTCTATGGATAGAGGCACATTTAATATATTGTTGCGATGTTGCGTGCATTGATGAACGGAGATTTTGGAATAATTTATCGTCATTTGACGTATGTGCGAGTTGTTGTTTGTGAGAGAATTATAGGCGATAGCGTCTTCATTAAATATTGCACCACGAGGTAAACCACATGTCTTCCATCAAAATAAAATTGAGTGTATGAGATAGTTATTTGTCATACTGGATGAGCGTCATCACCAATAGTATTAAATCGAAGTTGTATAATACTATTCACCTCCTCAATATATGCTAAATGTTAGTAACGTCCTGGGTTCGATACCGATTGGCGATATTTTTTCTGTCATCATTACCTAGATTGTTTGTACCAAGTGGATTAGTTGAAGGTGCGGATCATTATTTACAGGAGTCTGCCATTCCCAGGAGATGAATGGACAACGTGTGGACAGGTGTATATTTGTAAATAATACTCTTAGTTGTAGTTGGTTGCAATTGTTTTTCCTTGGTGGATGATTGTAATGGGAGATCATTTTGTGCATTTTTATGTTGTTATTCCACAGGTTGTGTGCATTTTTATGTTGTTATTCCACAGGTTGTGTGATGTAATTTTATTGTGCAATATCGATGTATGTGTGTAACCATCGTTGTTCCAAATTTCGGCGTTGTGTCAGGATTATGACACATTGTTAAGGATTTAATTTAAATTAATTTTTTTCTTTCTCTCATTTTCTTGCCTACTTTGCCACGTAATATCACGTGTATTATGTTACGCCGAGCAGATAATCACTGAAAAGTCGATTTAAATTGGAAAAGTAATTAAATTAAAAAGTGAAATTAAGCGACAAAAGTAATTTGTTAAAACTATTTTTGGATTTTCATTTTTTCAGTCATATAACTTTAATATTTAAAATCTTGTTCCAGATTTTCCGGCATGAATTGACATGCGTGCGAGCATCATTTTCTAGAAAATTCAGATAACATTCAAAGTAATATTCGGAAAAAAATGTGACATGGACAAAACAATTTTGTCAGAATGAAATAGAATTCATTAACATGTACCATCCCATTTGTTTCAATTTTTGGATGTACCGCAAGAGTTGCTATAAAATTAAAATTTTAGCGATCATTTCACATAATCATCATTCTGAGAAGGAAGGAATTATTATTATTTTTGGAATAAATCATCCACCATTTATTTGGATTTCGATGGTTCATTATTTACGAATATCTGCCCATCTCCTTGATCCACACCATTTTTCTTATGGAACATGTCAATCCCTTACTGAGCACCCCTGAGAGGGTCGCGAGCCTCCAAATGCTAGTCGTGGCTTAAACGGGCAGAGTATGTATGTATGTATGTATGTATGTATGTATGTATGTATGTATGTATGTATGTATGTATGTATGTATGTATGTATTGCACCCTTTTCACATGACCTGGTCGATGACTTCTTCATCCTGGGTTCTGGCTCGGCTGCACTGAAATAAAAATACTCACCGTTGATGATCCTCTTCCTCAGGGCGCGGTGACGTTCTCTGGACTGTCGGGGTGCTCTCACGATAGGGATGCAAGGTTACTAGACTACAGGCTAACTAACCTACCGAAATAAATATCATTTGGCCCAGACTGAATTTAAATAAGTTTTATTAAAGTAAGAAACTGAATGATAATATGACTGAAACAATATTATTAAAATATGATTACAATGATATTAAGTCCATTAATTCAAACACATGCGTAAGTGAATGTAATCGGTTTTCATTGAATGAGATTTTAAAGGACTACTGAATAATCTCCAAAATAGAATGTGCTAATTAGTTAACTCAATGAAAAACGTCCTAATAACAAATCTGCGTTAATTTCACTTTCGATTACATTATATGCGAGTTGCCGTTACTCCAATTATATCACCCCCCAGTATTATGATCAAGACAATGAGTTGAGAATGAAACTAATTAGGTAAGGATTCACAATACTAAATAAAAGAAATGAAAATAATCATAAATAACTCAGAATATTCCATGATCACGCGGATTCATTCCCTCCCCTGTTACACATATCAAACAGAATAACATTATCATTTTCCGTTATTTCAATTAGAGATCGGTGATGGCTAATTATCTCCAACTGACAGGTAACTTGTACTCGGAATAATAGGTGTAAAATAAAATGATTTTTTTGTAAATCAAATTATACCGATCAAATAATGAATCACTGTGTCAAACCATCATATGTACATCATTTACCGGAAAAAAATGAATGATTAATCAACTGAACAGCTGTCTAATTTACACCATAATAAGTGTTTATTATAAGCGGTCTCAACTGGACCTAACTGACCTTACAAACATGACGACTATCAATACCTGTTCACAAATACAAGATCATTACCCAACTTTTGACAAGACAAATTTTAAATAACTACAGGGTTTGCTGTTCAGTGAAGATATAATCTGATTATGTTTGCCATTCTAGAACCAAGAAGTGAATAATAAGATGATGTTCGGGTTGTTTGACGCAAGCTTTCGTTATCCTACATTACTGTATTTAAACAACGGAAAATTTTCCGTTTACCACACCACAAAAGAATATCTATGTTGTTCACCACCGTCAATCACTGCCTACGCTACGCACAAAAAAAGAATCAAGGGTCGAGAATATAAAATTAAAAAGCCCCTAATCAATATACACACATATCACGCATAATTTAAGCAATATAAAAATTTTTACTCAGTAATCAAATCCTTAATTACAATGCCACATGTTGATTTCAACGTCCTAGGATATTTATCGTTGAAATAACAGGTGACCATGATCAAGATTAACGTTTATAATGGCTGCTTTCTACCTATTTTGATTCACATAATAATAATTAAAACAAACATGGCGCATAAATAGGTAACCAAAATCAGGTTATTACCTACTCACAATGTTTAATGCAGTGCAGTCTGCGACATCATGTTTCAGACAAGAAAAGAACAAAGAAAACACCATTTGATATTATTATTACCTATGAATCATGTGGTCCTAGCCATGCTGGACACGTCTGCATGCCTTATGTAATCGTTACGCATATAAATGCTTCATAATGAATTGTGTGGGTCTTTAGTTGAAGTTACGTCCATTCATACCACCCTTATGAGTATCTTCTGAATTCGATCTTACCTTGCTTATATTTATTCATTATTATATCATCGTAGACTCATAATTGTACTCTTACCCTCAAGTACATTATTATTATTATTATTATTATTATTATTATTATTATTATTATTATTATTATTATTATTATTATTATTATTATTATTAAAAAGTTCGGCGCATTTCCAAACATCCGTATTCACGCCCTCAGTGATCTCACAGCTTTCCCGATGAGACTGAGTTCTCTACATCATTATTCTTATTTCCATATAACACGTCCGTCAGCTAGACTGCTGACCTATGAATGTCTTCCTCCTTACTCACTAGATACAATTCGTAATTAATGCTCTAGACTCCTCGTCGTAATGGACTGCTCAGCGTTACCATAATTCTCACACAACTACATTATGAAACATATCACTAGGCACATAGACTGATTTAACGAATATTAAAGAAAGAATCAAACAATATCAAATGGTCCCAGAACGAAAGCCTGAACCATGGGAATCGGTTCGACAGAACTCTGCCTGCGCGAAATACCATGAATACAGCCACTGCCTGACCAATATAACTCAAATCTGCCTCAATGCATGCGTAACAACATTATTATATCAAATCAAAATGCGTGACTGCAAAACAAATTATATACAAAGTGATGACTGTGGTGTAGTCCTAATATGAATAATCAGTGATTAAAATTAAACTACTGAATTATCATTACCGACAGCTTGCGTCCTGTACAAATTGATATTTGCATTATTTACAACAAACAACACCTTAGATTAAATTTCACTTACTCATACTGATGGTTCGGCCGCCGCTCCTCCATATTCCCGATGGCTATTCAGCTTACGCCATCATGATTGAGATATATGACGGGGTTAACTTTCAGTATCCTGATATGGTTGTTTCCGTATTCCACATGATTATACACAAACGTATACATTGCTCTTGCTGTTACACTTATATAGACGCACACACACAAAAACAACAATACCCTAGTCGAATACATTAATTATACATGTGGACTTTACACACGATTCGGATCTTCCTATAATATTGAACGTCACCTCCGTAGATTGCTAGACTGCTGGTCTTGTATCTCCCTCCTTGTAACGGGACCATGGGATTACCTTCCCCTAGTTGAGCTTCCGTGCTGTGTTTACGTTCGAGGTCGTACACCTGTCAGTTCCGAGAATTCTCCTTGTTTGAATGACTGCAATAGGATATTCCTTGGGCAATTGCTGCATGTCCCCAACACTAAATAATTACCATTTGTCTTTGTTAGGTGATCCTAGCCGTAATGTCTATTAATTTGAATACCTGATCATTACTTCAAGAATAATAAATCGGAAATACGAGATGTTGCCGCGCTTGCACAAATCATAGTCTCTGCGACAGAAATATGTCGTAGTTTTTTACTTAATTAGAATGCGTGGGAGGTACTATTTTCTGCCGACGATGCATTGTATGTGGATGAAAACTGTCAACACGTGGTTGGCAACGCGGGATTTGTCTTACAACGACGCACTTTCACATTTAAAGCCATGTCACCTACAATTAATTAATACAATCACACTGAAAATATACTACTTTCGCCTATTGTAAGGAGCACCAAAAATCTGCCTTCAAACTGATCCGATGTCGCGAATCAACAAAATTATCATAGGCGCCTATTTGAAACGAGTAATTTTGAGCTCCCCGATTGGCTGAATTTTGCCTAGCGGTACATGGCTTTCTTCTGTATGGGGCGAACCATCTCTGTTCGAGGGATGTCTGTCATCATACCGTCTCACTCGCACAGAACATGTGGTCTCTCCCTCTTTCGGCCGCCTTTGTTCAGTTACTGGTGAAATTTTATGGCGGTAGCGTACTGGCACCGTGAGAAAGCGCTGACCCGAGCACTTAGCTGTCGTCGGAAAGTTTTATTTGAGGATGGTAGAGAGCGCAATTATCTTAGGCTGCACCCTAGAACGTGCCTTAAGCAAAGCGACAGGGCTCGACTCTCTGTCGCCAATTTTTATTTGACACCCCATGCCGCCTGCCGAAATAACTGCCGCAGTGGCTGTCTAATGTTCTCAAACATCGATTGAAATAAAACATTATTTAAAAAAATGATAATTCGGCATATGCGTGCAGTATGTATGTATGTATGTATGTATGTATGTATGTATGTATGTATGTATGTATGTATGTATGTATGTATGTATGTATGTTCGTTAACTGGCATCGCTTATATTTTAGAGGCAGCTAATAGGACATGGACTGACGACAATGGAATAAAACAATTTCTAAGACATTGGCTTGACATCTATTGCTAATAGCATATCTTGAACAAAAATTAAACACATTTTTACAAAGATTCTTGATGTCGTTTCTCATTTCTTCTCATACGATTGATTTACAAATTTCTGATATTCTGATTCTTCCACAATGAAGCCTGAATTACACTGAAATATAAATAAAAACCAAAATTAGCCTTCATCTGGCTTGAGGAAAATCAAAATTGTAGAGGGTGCACCTCGTCTAAACTTCTTCGAACCATAAAATTAACAGAAATTGGCTATCGCTGTAGCACGTTTACAACTCAAGAAAAATGGAAATTTTATCCTAAATAAAAAATTTTAACATTACAATAGCGTCGTGAAAATTCTGACAAATAATATTGATAGTATTTACATTGTCATCTCTTCTTATTCGTTAATAAATTTCACTGATAATGTTGAAATAATTTCTGAGAACATTTGATTAATTCACATTCCCGTGAATATTTAAATTAATGTAATCTCAAACATTAATGTCGATTTAAGACTTTACAAGTATTATCGCGACCGTAAAAAAGCAATTTTTCCTTGAAAATCATTCAAAATATGTTTGAAAATAATTTACGACATTTACAAGTTGACGTTACAAACACCTTATCAATTTTACACTGATTAAACAGGATTTTCAAAACCTTGTTTGTGCAAGGTTGAAATAGTACGGGCCTAATCATTTTTAAGATAACGACAATATATACTTTTACTTAAAAATGCTATAGAATTTACTAAACACAATAATTATTTCCACAAAAAATTAACAAAAACAATGCCGAAATAACCTGAGCCCACCGTGGTGAACACGCAGTCAGGTCAAAACCACATTTCAATAAATCACATGAGAAAAATACTTATAACTATATCATTCATTCCACATCACACATATGATACACGGATTTTATTTATACTACTTACAGACGAATATTCTAGAATTTAACTTTATATTTATCGTCGCCATAAGACCTATCTGTGTCGGTGCGACGTAAAGCCCCTAGCAAAAAAAAGTATTACGTCATTACGATCGACAACAAGTTTTGAGATATAGACACTCATTTTAAAAGTTCACCCCCCTTTTCACAATCACATTAATTGGATTTTCCAAAAACAAAAAATACCTGTTTCTTTATTTTTAAAAGAGATCAAAAGTACCAATTTCAGGTCTGTAATATCTTCAGTTTCTGAGATATAAGTACCGGTAACCTGATTAAAGGCATTCAACCCATTTTTTACCCTTTTTCACCCTCCTATTGGTATTTTCCGAAAAAATACGTGTTTCCTTATCTTTAAAGAAGATTCTAAATACCAGTTTTTACATCTGTAAACTTTTAAAGTTTTGAGATATAGATACACTCATTTTAAAATGTCACCCCCCTTTTCACCCCTTTAGCGACGGAATATCCAAAAATCCTCTCTTAACGAGCACCTACATCTTAATATGAATATATCTCCAAAGTTTCATTCCTTTATGTCCAGTAGTTTTGGCTCGGCGATGATGAATCAGTCAGTCAGTCAGTCAGTTAGTCAGGACAAGTTATATATATAGAGAGATTACAAAACTTTGAAAGTTTACAGATGTAAAAATTGGCATTTAGAATCATCATTGAAAATTTAGAATACGTATTTTTTGTTTTCGGAAAATCGCAATAGGAGGGGTGAAAAGGGGTGAAAAATGGGTTGAATGCCTTTAGTGAGGATACTTATATCTCAGAAACTGAAAATATAACAGACCTGAAAATTAGTGTTTGGGATATCTTTTAACAACGAAAGAAACATGTATTTTTTGTTTTTGGAAACTCCAATGTTTGGGGGGGGGGGGGTTGAACAGCGGGTGAATTTTTAAAAGGAGTGTATCTATATCTCAAAACTTTTAAAGTTTTTAGATGTAAAAATTGGTATATGGAATCTCCTTTAAAAATAAAGGAACACGTACCTTTTGTTTTCGAAAAATCCCAGTAGGGAGGGTGGAAAAGGGTGAAAAAAGGGTTCAATGTCTTTAATGAGATACTTATATCTCACAAACTGAAGATATTACGGACCTGAAAACTGGTATTTGGGATCTCCTATAACAATAAAGAAACACATATTTTTTGTTTTTGGAAAATCCAATTAACGGGGGGGGGGGTTGAAAATGTGGGTTAATTTTTAAAATGAGTGTATATATATCTAAAAACTTTTAAAGTGTCGAGATGTAAAAATTGGTATTTAGAATCCCCTTTAAACATAAAGGAACACATATTTTTGTTTTCGGAAAATCCCAATATGAGGGGTGAAAAAGGGTGAAAAAAGGGTTGAATGCCTTAAATGAGGATACTTATATCTCGGAAACAGAAGATATTACAGACCTGAAAATTGTTATTTGGGATCTCCTTTGAAAATAAAGAAACACGTATTTCTTGTTCTTGGAAAATCTAATTAATGGGGGATAAACAGGAGTGAAAAATTGGGGTATATTTTTAGAAAGATCCGTTACCCGTGTAAGGAGAGGTGAAAGAAGGTGCGGGCTGGAATGGGTCTAACTACAAGGCCGAAAGATGAATTAAAATTTCAATAAAAGTTATATTTTCAATAGACAAAATTATTTAACAAATTTTCACTAGGTGAAATAACAATAAAGAACACAGGTACAATGATAACTTTACAAATGAAAGCACAAGTTTCGGGGTCTTTACAAGTTCAGGCTTCGAGCCCCAATTATACAATCCTTGAGCTATTAGCCCAACTTTACCAAGGTACACACATTTGTTCAAAGGGCAGAAAACCCCTTCATTCAAGGAGCACTTGCTCCCGACTTTTAACCTTAAGCCTCCCAGAGGCACTTTTCAAACACAAGAAAGAGCTGAACCGCTCTCAATTTTTCAAGCCTATTAAAGGCAATACCAGAATTTTACACATGATTGCCATTAAGGTATAACTTACATTGAAACAGGGGTATCTAGTACCCAGACTACTGGGCCTAAATAGAAAATTAACAGGTTAACTTAAATGACCCTAAACGCAAAAAGAATGGAGGCGTGTATCAGCACTCCCAAATACACATTTTAAAACCTAAGAGACACTAGGCCGATGACACAGGGGCTATTCCCAAACTAGGGAGGTGACTCGTATAAGAAAAATTTTAACACATTAAGGAAGAGTAGAAAACCGGTTACGAAAACGTAGTCACCTCCAATCAAATGAAAAGGAGATCGAGAGGGTAAATCACTCTCTATCCCCGAATTACAGTTAAAGATAAATGAAGTTTTACAAAGACTGAAAAAGCTTTACATGTTTCAAGATAGGTTACATAATAAAGGTTTCGGAGCTTCCCCGCGGATTAAACTGCTCAGCTAGCAAAAAATAAAGATGTTAAGTGGTCATTACCTTGTAGAAGAGCTCTTGCCGGATGAAAGAGGCGCGTCCTGCCTCCTGCTACACTTCCATACACTAGGATAGATGTTATTCGAGTGGCCGAGAGACAGGAAAATCAGCAGTTTTTATACTCGCAGGGAAGATTCGAGACCTTGCATGAATAATTAAGACACACCCACAGTCGTTTATTGGCTGGCTAAAGGTTACACATCCAAATTGGAGAAGAAGGACACGATTGGTCAAAAATTAATTACAGAAATTCTGGATTGGCTAAGTTCAAAACTGGCGGAAAGAAAAGATTTATATTGCCAACCCACAAATGAAAGAACGAAGTTTAGTTATAGGAAAACTTATGAGTACAAAATATCTTCAAGAAAAGTTCCTTCACTTCGCACCAGGGTGCATGATCATAGTTTTTTAGTAGAGACATCTATAAGAGAATGTCCACACTTCTTGATTAATGGAAAACAAACGAGTTGAACTCCGCACAGTATTGACAACTTTGTAATCACAAAATTTATGATGGTGCCATCTTCTGAGAAAACTTATAAGTTTATACAGTTGTTAAAGTTCAGGGTTACTCCTGTAGAGAAGTACATAAAGGCGGAAAATTCAAATGTGCGGCGTAGAGGTGTACCAACCGGTACAGTAAAGAAGCATGGGTTATTTGTTTTTGGAAACTCCACTTAAGGGAACTAAAAAGGGGTGTTATATATAATGAGCATTTCTAAGTATATCTCAACAAGTTAACATGTTACCGAAGTGAAAAATAGTATTTTTTATCTCTATTAAAAATAAAGAAACATGTATTTTTTGTTTTCTGAAAAACCACTTGGATGGAGTGGTGAAAGTGACTGAAAATGGAGTTGAATTATTTTAATTATGATACTGATATCTCAAAAGCTAAAGATGTTACAGACGTGAAATTTGGTATTTGAAATTTCCTTTAAAAATAAAGAAATACGTATTTTTTGTTTTCGGATATCCACCTAAAGGGAGGAGGGAAATTGTAAAATTAGTTGAACTATTTGTATGAGGATACTATCTCAAAAACGAAAGATTTTGTAGACGTGAAAATTGGTATTTGGAATCTGCTTTAAAATTAAAGGAACACGTATTCTCGTAAAATCTCATGAAGTGGGGGAGGTGAGAAATTGAAGAATTAATTGAATTAATGGTATGAGTGTACTTACATCTAATAAAAATTAAAGTTGTTACAGACGTAAAAATTGATAGTTGGATCTCCTTTAAAAGCAAAGAAAATAGCGTTTTTGGGCGAAATCATTTTGGGGGGCGGAGGTGGAAAAAGTTGGATTCATTTTATCTCATATCTCATATCTCATATCTCATATCTCATATCTCAAAAACTGAAGATGTTAGAGTCGTGATAATTGATATTTAGAAGGTCCTTTACTATTAAGGAGACCCGTACTTTTAACGGGAAAATCACTTAAGTGAAAAAAGTGAATTCTTTTTATGGGAATACTTATATGTCAGAACTGAAGGTAACGGACATAAACATTGATATTTGGAATCTCCTTTAAACACAAGGAAACACGTCTTCTTTTTTTGGGTGGGGGGGAGATTAAATCAACTTAACGGCAGTGGGGTGAAGGAGGAGTTGAGACCAATTGATTTTACTGTTCATAATGTACTTATCCTGATCATAAACAGATCAATTAAATCTTTCCTGGGTTCTTTTTGAAGAACCTTCTTTTCCTTTGGATTACATAACGTTAGATTACAGTAGATTGTCCTGGCATAGAAATTAAAAATTAAACATATTTGAAATAAACGATATGAATGATATTGACGGTGAAATTGTTCACCTCTATAATAAGGTCAATCATTCACAGAAGTATATCATTCGTGTCGCCAGAAATCTCGCTCACTTGCCAACGCGCGACGATGGTGTTGGTCACATTGTCAGCAATGACAATGGTGGAGGATGTAATTTACCGTCAAGTAGTGGTCTTGCATCTTGCTGTGGGATCCTGACCATCAATAATAATAATAATAATAATAATAATAATAATAATAATAATAAGGACCGTCGTAAAAATGTGCGGACCGAGCTGCAAACGTGTCCTGGCCGGGTAATGACTACGATTGCAGTCTTACCGCAGTTTCAGTACCGCCAAGGCACCCAGGACGACACCACGCCGGCTCTCCTCAAGGATTTGATCCTTATTAAAATGTTTATAGGAAAACATGGCAAAGATTTAGGGACCCAACTCTCCAGGTGGAATATCTGGACCTAGCCCGGGAAGTACGAAATCGATTGCTGGAAAGAATGATTGAAAAATGGGAGGAACTTTGCCGTAATCTCTCAGAAAAGGAGTCTGATCACGAATTTTGGCGGATTCTTTCAGAAAACGAATTAGATCGCGAATTTCGGCGGATTATATATAAAACGTTAAGCATTCAATTATCAATTTCATTATAATGCCGTAACGAAGCACGGCTATCTTGCTAGTTTATCATATAAGACACAACGCAAGTTCTGTCGCACGCGATTTCATAAATCTGGAATTATTGTAATTACCTATATTTTTTCCGAGAAGTCCATTACCTTTAAATATTAATTTTAAGCATTTGCATGGAAATTAGAAACAATTTCGGAAGACATTCTAGATCAAACTACACCAATAGATTCCAAATTACATTCACACACAATGTACCAACACTACCATGACACCGGAAGAGGAAATTGTGAAAATATTGCAAAATTGCACTAATCTAACAGAAATATTAACGCAAATGAAGAGATTTATACTATTTCTACAAAGATGGACAGTAATAATATTACAAAATGTACTTAAATTTGCGATGTAACTCGATCTCTCCATGGTGGTTGCAACTGCTCACATGATGCAGGTCGTCCGGATGGCTTTCTCCCTCACGTTAGAAGATGCCTACATTTAGCAGGGCATGACGATGGCTAAGTCTATTTCCATCGATGAATTATCAGCTCCTATTGAAGCCAGGCGTAGCATCATGTTGTAGATGATTATCCTGAATTGTAGAGGTCCTCTTCCTTCTTGAGTTTCGATGATGGCTGAAACTAACACAAACAGTTTTAGAAATTGTTCAAACACGAACACGTTGAATAAATGACTTGACGAAGACACTTAACATGAAGCTCACAAAAGTCACCAGCAATAGATAAAGGATAAAGGGATTTTTCGTTATGTTCCCGAGCTTGTATGTCCTCAGCTGTGGAGGTGTGGCGCTTTCCTAACACATAATTGGTCGTCTTGCTGTTCTGTGCTAGGCTATAATCCTGCTGGAAATTACTGGGCTCAGAGCGAGCTTCGACACGCACTGCTTACAGTCGGAAGTAAGGTTGAAAATTTCCTCGTTTGTCACTTGACTAGCATATGGTATCGATCGACAGGCTAAAATAATCAATATTATGCACTTGCACAAAACCGGTCAAACTAGTTTTCTGACTGAATACACAGCTATTATTTGAATAAAATTTGACACTGTACTCGCAATGAAATGAATGTTCCTAGCCATTGAAGACACATTATAAAATACTTATTCTGATCCAAATGTAAAGGGGACAGTATTTATGTATGTATGTATGCATGTATGTATGTATGTATGTATGTATGGATGGGTGGATGGATGGATGGATGGATGGATGGATGGATGGATGGATGGATGGATGGATGGATGGATGGATGGATGGATGGATGGATGGATGGATGGATGGATGGATGGATGGATGGATGCAGATACATATGTGTACAGGTAGCCAGTGACAATAGGACACTATAAATGTCTTGGTATTTACCTAGTTACACTGACTGACAGAGCAAATGCAACACCAAGAAGGAGTGGTCAGAACTTTATGCCAATTGCAGGGTAGACTGACGTCACTGAGGTATGCTCATGATGTGAAATGCGCCGCTGTGCTGCGCACGTAGCGAACGATAAATGGGACACGGCGTTGGCGAATGGCCCACTTCGTACCGTGATTTCTCAGCCGACAGTCATTGTAGAACGTGTTGTCGTGTGCCACAGGACACGTGTATAGCTAAGAATGCCAGGCCGCCGTCAACGGAGGCATTTCCAGCAGACAGACGACTTTACGAGGGGTATGGTGATCGGGCTGAGAAGGGCAGGTTGGTCGCTTCGTCAAATCGCAGCCGATACCCATAGGGATGTGTCCACGGTGCAGCGCCTGTGGCGAAGATGGTTGGCGCAGGGACATGTGGCACGTGCGAGGGGTCCAGGCGCAGCCCGAGTGACGTCAGCACGCGAGGATCGGCGCATCCGCCGCCAAGCGGTGGCAGCCCCGCACGCCACGTCAACCGCCATTCTTCAGCATGTGCAAGACACCCTGGCTGTTCCAATATCGACCAGAACAATTTCCCGTCGATTGGTTGAAGGAGGCCTGCACTCCCGGCGTCCGCTCAGAAGACTACCATTGACTCTACAGCATAGACGTGCACGCCTGGCATGGTGCCGGGCTAGAGCGACTTGGATGAGGGAATGGCGGAACGTCGTGTTCTCCGATGAGTCACGCTTCTGTTCTGTCAGTGATAGTCACCGCAGACGAGTGTGGCGTCGGCGTGGAGAAAGGTCAAATCCGGCAGTAACTGTGGAGCGCCCTACCGCTAGACAACGCGGCATCATGGTTTGGGGCGCTATTGCGTATGATTCCACGTCACCTCTAGTGCGTATTCAAGGCACGTTAAATGCCCACCGCTACGTGCAGCATGTGCTGCGGCCGGTGGCACTCCCGTACCTTCAGGGGCTGCCCAATGCTCTGTTTCAGCAGGTTAATGCCCGCCCACACACTGCTCGCATCTCCCAACAGGCTCTACGAGGTGTACAGATGCTTCCGTGGCCAGCGTACTCTCCGGATCTCTCACCAATCGAACACGTGTGGGATCTCATTGGACGCCGTTTGCAAACTCTGCCCCAGCCTCGTACGGACGACCAACTGTGGCAAATGGTTGACAGAGAATGGAGAACCATCCCTCAGGACACCATCCGCACTCTTATTGACTCTGTACCTCGACGTGTTTCTGCGTGCATCGCCGCTCGCGGTGGTCCTACATCCTACTGAGTCGATGCCGTGCGCATTGTGTAACCTGCATATCGGTTTGAAATAAACATCAATTATTCGTCCGTTCCGTCTCTGTTTTTTCCCCAACTTTCATCCCTTTTGAACCACTCCTTCTTGGTGTTGCGTTTGCTCTGTCAGTCAGTGTATATTGAGCTGAAATATATTAACGAAGTCATTTCTCTGCATTTCGTGGATGGAAAGTAATTCATTTTCTCATACCCCGAAATTTCTACTAATACGGCTTATGTCGGTAAAGTAATTAGAACTTTAGTTCCGTAAAGTAGAACTTTCATGTAGGTATTGGATATCTGTGTGATCGCAAAATAAAAAGGATTGGGTGTAGGACAGACACCCACTACACATGCAAGGCTTTCTGTTACACGTGATAGCAATAGTCACGAAAAAGAAGGATTTGCTTCTAATAATAATAATATACATACCCAAACGTTAGCAGAAAATGTATTACAACTTCAATTAATGCTTATAATACATATAAGTCAAGGAATACGTCTCCTTGCCTAATGGTTCTACCAAGGAGTGGGAAATTGAGAATACGTACGTATGTTAAATAACATCAAGGATTCATTCTAAAAGTCCTTAGCTTAAATAATATTTTAAATTTTGATCGACGGAAAGACAATAATTTCTATAAATAACCCTGCACAGTTGTAAATTTTGTTTAAAGAAAGGATTTCAACATAATATACAGTTTTTCCTTGGCGAAATAGTTAACAGTGCTTGTATTATTGTCAATTATTGTCGCTATCCGTATTCAAATATTGCGTTGTTGGCAACAGTCGTGAACAAAGCGTATAGTGTAGTCAAGAATATATAAATGAAAATCAGATGATTCCTGTATTTCGATCATTTGTAGTGCTCTGCGGGAAGTTCAAGTGTCCGTAATTTATACTTCACACCCTCGGTCCTTCAGTATTTACGAGTGGTTACCTAATAATTATCAAATTTCTATATCATAACAATTACCCCGGCGTAGTTTTGACAGATGTTTCTTTATAAATTATTGTAGACAATCCCTTATTTTTCAGCATTTTATGACACTTATATTCTCAGTCACCAGCTGAATATTCACATAACTCTTTGAGCCCCGAATTATACTTTTGAACAAAAAATTTATTTTAAGAGTTATTCAGTTTCAATACTGTGCTGTGAACATGTAAATGTGTTATTTTTTTCAAATTGGTTAAGAAAATAAAACATGTTGCTTTAAAGAAACATTGGGGCCAGGAGTCAATATTTTATACATAAAAATTCAACAGACTTGGGTTTGTTACAATGTGTAACCTTTATGTATTCCTATTATTTCAGCTTGTATATTTTAACAAACATATTATGAACACTTAAAACTATAAATTTTGTTATATACAGGGTGGCTGAGAAGTAGTGATTCGCTGTTGTTACATTGCAGTTTTACAAGAAAAATGTGCAAATGATGATGAAATGATGGTGCACAATTGGTCATATGACAAAAGAGAACAACACATGAAATAGTATTTATATTAGTAGAAAGAGTTCTTGATAGAGGGAAGATGAAAAGAGGCTGATATGGCAAATTGTAACTTCCGAAAGTAGTGAAACAGTCACAAATACTTGAACCGCTGATCCCTTCATACTGGCAGTCTGTCTTCATGGATGTCTTTACTTATTGTGGAAGTTATACAAGCAGTTGCGTGCAGATGTCAAACACAGGTGCACTTTACATTTAGTACACATCAACTGAGTGAATCCAGTAGGATAAAATTGGCAGCGACCTTTCTTTTCTTCATATTTTGGCCAGTGCCCACATTCATCATATTGTACATCTGCAACAGGTCTTGGGGCAAAAATGTCTCTTCTTTCTAATTTCCTTAGGTGACTCATTTGGGCAACCTCATTTCCTACATTGTGTTTTCCCTGCCCTAGTCAAAGCTGATGCTGTTTGAACTTGGAACTTCAGTAGTGAATTTTCACAATTCTTATTTTGTTGCTTCTGGTGTCTTCGGTATAGAAGCCAAGCATTGACTACGGCAACTCCAATGTACCAGAACACAATTATCATGCACCATTTCAAAGAACGGATATCAATTCTGTACAATTCAAGCAGCATATCTGCCAAGTCAACACCACCCATAAATTGATTGTGCTCATTTACGATATATGGGTGATCAACATTAATCCGTTTCCTGTTGCTCAATGGCTGCATATGTACATATTAAGTCTACAATATACATTTGAATAATAGGCTATACTTATTTCACAGACAAATATTGCCTTGAGAAGCTTACCACGTTTTCAGCTTCAATATCCAGGTCCCTTCCACTAGTAAATAAAGATGTTTGATCTTCTATATCTGAAAAGTTATCATCTTCTAGGTCAGAAATATTACCAACCAATACTTTGTCAAGAAGGTCCTCTATATCTCTTTCAGTCCTAAGTATTGAGTTCATAATCTACCGAGATTTATTTCAACACTGAAACTTTGAATATTGCTTTTGATTAGAGGAAGCACAACCACTCAGCCCCAGTGTAGCTTAGGAGCAACACGATTTTTGAACCAATGCACACAAAAACTGTTGATTTCTTCACTGAATTTAAAGGTAAAATATAAATTCTGGAATACATCCTGTAATAATTATAGTAGATAGCAGTTTCAAAACTCAAACTAAACACATGATAACACAAGCTGAAAAACCTTCTGTGCAGGTTCCCGCCATTCTGTGATGCAGCAGAATCCAAAGAGTACACATACTATCATGGAATAGCAGACATGAGGCATCTAGTGGGTGATTTAGAAACTACTAAGACGTGGGTTCAAAGCAACATCGGAGTTGAAGGGAACCATTTTGTTTTCTGGTACTAAAGAAATGTTGGAAAATCATGTAGCTCTGAAGCAACACCAGGGCTGAAAGGGATAACCACATTTCAATTGAGAATTTTACTATAGGTATGGTGTATAAGATAGTATCTTGCCTGATATATTCGTGTGTACTTTGTGCAAGGAAAACCTCTTCGATACTTCAGCATTTAACCAAACGGCAGTGTTCATTTCTATTAGAGCATAGTAAGATCAAATAATGCTAATATTAATATGTCTACGCATTTAACTTTGTTGGTAATCCTTGAATAGATCTTGCGAATTTCAAATATTAATTGCAATTTTCAATTCTGTTTGTGCTTAGTAATATCCTATCGTATTTGGGATGTGTCAGAACGGAGTTTAAAAATTATCATAGTGTATTTCAGAATCTTACTACTGAGCTCGATAGCTGCAGTCGCTTAAGTGCGGCCAGTATCCAGTATTCGGGAGATAGTAATTTCGAATCCCACTGTCGGCAGCCCTTAAATGGTTTTCCGTGGTTTCCCATTTTCACACCAGGCAAATGCTGGGGCTGTACCTTAATTAAGGCCACGGACGCTTCCTTCCCACTCCTAGCCCTTCCCTGTCCCATCGTCGCTATAAGACCTATCTGTGTCGGTGTGACGTAAAGCAACTAGCAAAAAAAAAAAAAATCTTACTAGAAATTAGCGTGCTTATTCTATTATTGTGAAATATTTGTATGGAAGAAGTAGGCTTATCTCTAGAAACTCACTTACTAGATTTCTGTTGTAATTAGGGATAGGCTTAACTGCAGTATAGAATTGTGTAATTTTTGTGTATTCATTTCGGTATTCATTAATTAACGGCAGTTTTCATCCTGTTAGGGCGCTGCAGTATAAAATGTAGTACGATTAAGTAGTATTGTAGTGTAGTAGTATATTAATTACCCTATTGTCGTGTGATCTTTGTGTACTAACCTAGACAATGTTTCTTTCCTTTCATTTTTCTTTCTTGTGCACAGAATAAGTTATTTTTCCTTTCTTTCCATTCCATTATCCCGTAAAGCATGGCTAAGGAGTGCAAGTGTAGGAACTGTGGGTGAGGGCAGGCATTAAGGACTATGAGGCGGGAGTAGGAGTGTTTGTGGGAGATTATTACGATTCATTCAGAGGGCAGGAATTAAAGTAGGCCTCCTTCAAACAAATGACAGGGTACAGTAGATATAAAAGAGGGATGGGAAGGAGAGAGGGAAATTATAGAAGACAGGTGGTTTAATGTTTTAAAGGGAAGGAGATTGTAGGATCAGAATTCTGGACAGGTGTCTATGAGAAATCGGTACAAGACGCTACCGGTAGAACAACAGAGGGAAAATGAGGAACAGGGAACTGTTGCTGAGAAGTATGGAAGTAGGAGGAAATGAACAGGTAGGGAAGGGAAATGTAGAGTAAACTATAGGAAAAGACAGGTGGAACAGGGTCATGGTAGGGAGAAAATGGAGGAGGAAGTAGCTTCTGCAGCCGTCAGGAAAGATAGGGCTGACCGAGAGGGGACGGGATCAAATGTGGTATGTAGGATTGTGGCTCTGGTCACGGGGTGCCCCATTTTATTTACATGTCGGGAGGAAGGGGAAATAGGGTAGAGTGTTTTCCTGGAATGAGGTTAAGGCAGATGTTGAGGAAAGTAGAAGAGTACTAGGAGAGAAAAGAGAAGGTGGTAGCGTTTCACGATGGTGCCAACAACGTAAGGCAAGCAGGTGTAATTACCAACATAGGTGGAGATGTGAGGATATGGAAAATCCAGCACCGGCAAAGTTTAAGGAAGCGGAGATTTTTATCAGTGGAATGCAGTGTAGGAGGGACACTGACTGGAAGGTGATTGGGGATTTAAATGATAATATGGAGTGGGTATGTGGAAAGCTGGGAGCGATATTTCTAGACCCTAATGGGTGGGTAGGAGTTAGGGATCTACGCTCAGATGGCCTTCACGTAAACCACAGTGTTACGTTTAAGTTCAGAAATTTGTTTAGAAAGGTTATAGGGAAAAACATTCAGGGAAACGGGATGGTCTAGGGAGCGGTGATCCGGATACAGGAATCTGGAAATGAAGTAGGGATGATATCAAAATATTAGGACTGAACTGTATAAATATTGTAAAAATAGGAATAGAGTTAAGTAATTTAATAAATATATACTTATCATATATTGTACTAGGAGTTGTATCATGGCTGTGAAATGATATAATGAATGCAGATATATTCTCACGGAGCTAGAGTGTGTATTGTAGGGATGGGATAGGAATTGTAGGAGTATGAGTATTCATTCTGGGGAAAGAAGAATTTGTAAGCTACGAAAAAGTTGAAGATGATAAATATGAAATTATAGGTGTAAGGCTCATATCTAAAGGTAATAGGCAACTTGATGATTTTGGAGTGTTCAGACTGGGAAAGGGTAGCGCTCACAATGATTCGGTATTATTCGATAAAATAATAATCTATGTGGGAAACGATATGGAAGTGAACGTGATTGTAGCGGTTGATCTCATTTTATCAAATGTCATTTTGGAAGATATTGCGTTCGCCAGGAAGCATGACCAACAAATTGCAAATAAGTTAATATGGGAAGGACAGCTGGTTCAGAAAGTGATGGAAGCAACTAGAGGGAATAATGTTCTGGACGTGGTGCAGGTAAATTAACATGAGATCTAAAGAGAAACCGATGTAATAGATTATATTAGTGACCAACAATCTGTTTTTGTCGTAGTCAAAAATAAGTATGAGAGAAAGGAAGGTCTCAAATTAGGACAATTATGCAGTACCATAGGGCTGACGAAACAGGCATGGGGGAGTTTTTAAGAAGTAATATGATGGGTGGAAAACGGTAAATAAGTATGTAAACAGAATCTGGGATGTGTTTAAAGCAAGTGTTGAGGAATTTGAAAACAGGGTTGTTTTTTTGAAAGGAGGTAAGGAATGGAAAAGATCCACTATATTATAACAGAGAAGTAAGGAGACTGAGAATGAGGTGCAGATTGGAAAACAATAGTTTAGAGATGGCTGTTGAAGTAAGGAAAAATTAAAGGAACATACTAGGAAACTGAATCTAGCAAAGAAGTAAGCTAAGGGTAACATGATGACAAGCATAATTATAATAGGCATTCATTCAAATTTTACTGAAAATGGAAGGGTATGTATAGGTACATTATAGCAAAGAGAGGTACCAAGAAGGACATTCCACGAATCATTACTGAACAATTGGAGTGTGTACGCGAGGGTCTTCAAAAGGCATAAATATTCAGTCAGAAACAAGTAAAGATCGTTGGTTATAAGGATACTGTCCAGGTAAGGGAGGTGACTAATACTAAAGAAGTATTAAAATTTACCTACGATAACAACGACATTTACGATATGATATACAAGTTGAAAACTGTCTAACCGCACTGCTAACTCGCCCGGTATAAGTTTAAGACTAGAAACGCAGCTGGAATTGGTAAGATTTCGGGGGATGTACTAAAGACAACGGGTTGTGATACAGTACCATATACAAAGAAATTATTTGATTATTCTTTGCATGAAACAGCTATATCAAATTAATGATGAGTTGATATAGTAGTGTATATAGGAAAGTGATAGACATAAAGCTGAAAATTTCAGGCCAGTCAGTTTGACATGCATTGCATGTAAGCTTTAAGAAAGCATTCCTTCTGAATATGTTAGACATGAGATTACTAGACAGATAAATTTGAGTGGTCTCTTTAAAAATAGGAATGATCACAATATGAAGATAAAATTGGCATTCAAGGGGATAAAATGGGTCAAATATCCGTTTATAGGAAGGAAAGTTGGAGATTTGAATACATTACCAAGAGAGTTGTTCAATGTATTTCCAAATTCATAATACAGAGTCTGAATAAAACAATAGTTAGAAGGTTTCAACATAATGGCCATTTATACTCCCCTTAAAATATGGTTTTTGATGTATACGTCGAAATCATTGGCCCCAGCGTTCGTTTACCCAAAGGCATACGTGTCCATTAATTTACAAACTCCTTTAGTTATTAAACCTTTCCTGTTAACTCTTGTTCCCTATAACCCAGACAACACGACCGAAAATTACACAGCGTTATGTCCTTTCAGTCCAACTTCGATGCAGCCCATCAAGCGTTGTTAAGAAAGTGTATGCGGGTATATATGCAATATGAACACAAGCATTAATGTCATTAATGCCTATCTCAGTTCAAGTTTTACATGAGATCAATGTAACATGTAACGATTTGAAATTGAATAGTGAGAGACCTACAGAGTGTATCAGAGCTATACCGACAAAAGAATCAGGAATACCCTTCGTGTTATGTTACGATCGATGGTGCAATAGGATTGGCGGAGGAATTTTTTCTTCCCGGGGAAATAAGTTTAATTCGTTACTTCGGGAAGAGCAATTCAAATTGACGAACTCGCCGTATATATAAAGTGACTTCAAAAATCTCCAGCTATCTGAATGGTATTTCTGAAATCAGGACTGAGCTCTATAGTCACCCATGAATTCACACCCACAGTCTGACATAACACTTGGGTTACTTAAGTTGTATTTTCTTTGAACATATGCTCACCCAGTTTTCACCACTATGAACTTGTTTGCATTTTTTAAACCCACTGTATTCATCTCTAAACTAATTTCCTTCAGATGGCTTTATCGGGCCTCTATTCTCAATCGATCATCCTAGACCTGCATTTAAGAATGTCACCTAGATGGTAGATTTCTTATTAGTTGGCTGCCTAGTGTTTCTTTAAATGATATCGAAGTTGTTGGAAACTCGTCGACCGAACAAGTGGGGCTGTGCGGTTCGTACCACTTAGCTATGGGCTTGCATTACGTAGATAGTGGGTTCGAACAGCAATGTCGGCAGCCCCGAATATTATATTCCACGGTTTCACATTTTCACACCAGGAAAATGCTTCGGCTGAACCTTAATTAAGGTCACGGTTGCTTCCTTCCCATCCCTAGCCCTTTCCTGTCACATCGTCGCCATAAGACCTATCTACGTCGGTAAGACGTAAAGCAGATTGTAAAAAATCGAAGTGCGTTGAAAATCCCCCTTGGTAAATTAATATAATCCCTAATTCAATTTCCCATAAACGAATTCAAACTTTACTTTCTTAACTTTTAAAACTCCAAGTAAACTTATTCGTTTACCAAAGTCTAAGATCTCTAAGATCATACCTATTTGTCGAGCACCCCTTCTCCTTATTCGCAAGTATTCCCAGCCCCAAAACGCAACATCTCCTCAGCACCGATTTTCTGTCAGAATTCATCCAGAACAAATCGTGCTGCTTTCCTTTGGATCTTTCCCAGTTCGCGAATCAAGTAATCCTCGCGAGGGACCCGTACACAGGAACTATTCGAGTCTTACCAGTGACTTATACGTTCTATTCTTGACATCCTTACCACAACTTCTAAATACCCTCATAACTATAGTGTGTAGCAATAAGTTAGGCCACATTTTTAGGATACATTTCTCACAGGTAGAAATAGAAAATATGCTATATGGACTTGGGTCAGAAAACGCTTTATTTCCGTGTTAGAACTAATTTTCTACAAACCTACATTAATCTTGGAAACACACAGGAACAGAATGTCCCAGCGTATCATTTGAAACTATTTCTTACATGAAGTGTTCAAATTGCCCTCCGTTAGCATTGATAAGTGCATCAAATCTCTGTCGCACTGAATCCCGGATGCGCTGATGTGTCCCTAGAGTATTGCCTATGGCCTCTTGGTTACGTCTGGTTAAGTTATAATTCTTAGGTTCACCGCCAGGGTGTTGTCTTCCATTTGACCGAAGGTAATGATGACATGCGACTCACGTCCTTGCACGTGTTGACATTGCAACTAACTTCATTACATTACTATACGTAGCATCAACTGTTTAGTATTCATTACAGACTTGACAAGCAAGTAACTGTTTTCAAGCGTTCATCACTTGATTTCTGGTACTGATCGGGAGAGATTTCAAGAACAAATGTGCCCCAACAGGAAGACGTATGAAGTAATTGACAATCTTCGCGACTGGGGGAGGTCTAGAAGAACGGGGACATCGCAGCAGGAGGTGGCAACTCTTCGAGCAGTTGATGGCGACCCTAGTGTCAGTGTTAGGCAGTTATCTGCAACTAGTAATGTTGACCATATGACTGTCTGGGGAGTGTATCACGAGAACCTGACATAGCGATACAATTTACAGTGTGTGTAGGCACTATCGCAGCTGATTACCCTTCACGATTACACTTCTGCTAGTGATTTATTAAAAAACGTGTCAAAACTGATTTGAGGGAAACTGTGCTGATCACAAATAAGATGTTGTTTCTTTGTGATCAGATTGTAAATTTTCACAATAAGCACGGATGGCCTGACGTGAATCCTCACGCAACTGTTGAAGCACGTGATGAGCTAAGATCTCCTGTCAGTGTGTGCCGCGGCGTTGTTTCTGACTGTTTGTATTCCACCCAGGCTCAGCGGACAAACTTAACATCCTTTCTTAGGGAATACTCTACCTGCTCTGCTAGAGGATGGACGAAACATGGATCTCCTGTACGATACAGCTCCTCCTCATTTCAGTGATAATGTTCGTCGGTTTATAAACAGCAGGTTGTATGACACATGGATAGTTATAGGAGGACGAATTCCCTGGCCTACACGCTATTCGGAACTAAATTAGACTTTTATTTGCGGCGGCATTTTAAATATGTTTTTATTGATCCCTGTTACAAGATACTGAAGGTCTTCTTGTATGTATTTTGGAAGGTTTCGAAACCATATGCAATACTCCAATGATAGATACATCAGCTCATCTGGGATTCTATGTGACGTCGGGTTGATGAATATGTCAATGCCAATATAAATGGTCCGTTATTGGACATTATAAATTTTCCAGCTAACTCATTCCTGGTTGCCAGCGTCTCGCCCCCGTGTGCTAGGTTGGGCTCGTCAGTTGGTACCTACCACACGTACCAAGACGCATGGCTAGTGTATACAGTGGAAGCCACTGCGTAGGCTACTTGAAACCACCGGCAGTGCCAATGCACTACGAGAGACATTGTCTCACTACCAAAAATTGATGCCTGCTTGGCCATCAGATGATACAGATGTACCATCATATGTCAATGCATTTTGAACATTTCATGTTTAAATGAGTTTCTTTCTGTGTATTTACCATGATTAATGTACTGTGTATAGTTGAAGAAAACGTCCATATAACATGTTTCTTCTTCTACGTGTGACGAATGTGCCCTAAATGTTTAGCCGCACCTTTTTGTCACAGAGACCGGTAACCTTCACTTAAAATCTCGATAATATGATTACACCAATGAAGATATTTCCCTATACTAACACCCTGGTACATATTGTAGAGTGATGTCCATTACATAACACAATTAAAACTGACATGACACTTCTTCTTCGTGATATTTACAACATGACTTTTCTCACCATTCACCACCCTGCCATTGCCTGCTGTCAGTCTCAAACCATTATCGAGGTATGTTTACAGTATCTCACAAGAAAGAAAGTTGTTTATTCTCTATAGAGCGTTCCAACCTTAAATTGCAGTACAGCGTAGGTGGAGCGCGCTGTTGCGAAATCGACTCGTGAAGATCA
Organism: Anabrus simplex; assembly: GCF_040414725.1. Classification (NCBI taxonomy): domain Eukaryota; kingdom Metazoa; phylum Arthropoda; class Insecta; order Orthoptera; family Tettigoniidae; genus Anabrus; species Anabrus simplex. The sequence continues at coordinate 393,282,195 of NC_090266.1, read as the reverse complement.
CACTGGAGTGTGACTCAAACAGGGCGACACAGTTCCACATTTTTCGTTTGTAATTTTGTAAATTTTAAGTTCATTCATCCATAAATTTATATATGTAGGATGGTAAAATAAATACAACATAACTTAATCACTGTCGTTGCTCTCAGACCTTCTATCATTTCCGCAAGGCCTGATGCTCCCGCTTTGGATGAACCGGGTTCGGGAGATGAACTTGAGGATGAACCGGACGATGAAGAAAGTCTTATTAAAAACTGTTCATCGTCGACATCGTCCTGTATTTCGGCTCCTTTCCACAAATCTCTTTCATTTTTCTTTACTTCGTTTACGTAATTTGCTCAATTGTTCACCGTAATATTCTTATACGTAGCGGTTATTACATTTTCCATATCATTTTTCTTGAATGATATGTTATGATACCGAATGTACTTTTCACCTGGGACCACTCCATTTCAATAGGGTTTAACTCACAGTGATAAGGAGGGAGACGTAGGATCTGCCGACCTGCCGCTTTTGCCATTTCATCTATTCTCTGCTTATCATAGAGGGCCCTATGCTAAGAAGCGATGTGCAACAATTCTCGCTTGAGCATCCCGTCCTCAAAAGAAATTTGCTTTTTACGTAACCACTGTACGATGCCATCTTTTCGACAAGAAGCCACCGGCAAAGGTTCCAATTTACGGAAATGATAAGCGGCATAATCCCACACGATCACGGCACTTTCGGGAGTGTTCGGCAACACTTGTTCCGAAAACCACTTCTCATAAATTTCACTAGTCATTTCCTCGTGGGCGTCCGTCGTGTTTTTATGGCATAAAAATGTTAGTTCAGCATTTGGAACATAAACATGTTCATTAGCGGCGTGGACTAAGGCGAATCGAAGTCCTCGGATTTTCGGTGGCCTAGGTCCTGATCTCACCCCTTCAATGGCGGCCTTCCGTGCACTTTTCACTGTCGTGTCCTTCCATTCGTTTGTCACAGAACGCCCAATATTTACCCAGGATTCATCCGTGTGAATTATAGCTTTATATTGTGCCCTCAAACGTTTCATCTCCCTGAGATATCTGTGCCTCCAATTAATAATTTCATCGGTTTCAATGAAAGCTTCTTTATTACCCCGTATTAATTAACGGAAGCCTATATCATGTAAGGAGCGATACAACGTGGTTTTAGAAAATCGTGGCAAAGAAACTCCTTCATTTACCCGACTAAAAATCACAATCAGTGTCGGTGGTACGCTAGCAAATAAAATAGAGTGAACCACCCGACGCACTCAACTTTGCACAATTTCATCGTATTTACCTTTTCTTGCATTTTTCTGCCGTCCTTATGTTTTTCACTTTTCTTCGCGGGAGTTCGCAGAGGACCGTGTGTGTGTGTTCCTTCCTTATAGCATAGATTGTTCTTTCGGAACAACCTGTAGCTTTAGCTGTTTCACTGACTGCGCTACTCACATTCATAGTCTTTAAAAAATAATCCAGGACACTCATTATAATATTGCGTTCTTTTCCCCTGAGTTTACCTACAAAACGTTTCTTTTTAATTCGACGATCCATTGTACATCCTTCTACACTTTTTCTTCGAACTAAGAACCCCCGCACGAGTACGAACTCACAACTGCACAGACTACACATACACAACAAACACAATCCACTTGTCCTCAAGAACTATACATTTATCACTGAACTTTATTTAATCAATCTTATAATACTGATTAAATGAACACCACTTCACACGGCTGTCTGTATATTTAACAGCTCACTGTTTGGAGATCCCTACTGGCTAGCCAGCCGAGTCACTCGTGAAACGTAAATAAACGAGACGTTCTCCCTGTCATAAATTAAGAGATAACGAGATAAGGACTTCAAGTATGATTTAAAAATAACTTCCATATCCGAGGACCGTTTGCTTCGCTTTAACCACGCCATGATCCTTCTGCACGAACTCCCGAACCACACAAACGAAACACATTTGCCCTCAAGAATTGCACATATGCCACTGATATGTATTTAATCCCTATTATACATACTACTGACAAAATGTGCACTGCACTGCGACTGTCTGTAAATGTTAAAAGCGCATGTTTGGGAGATCACTACCTACCGATACTTCAGCCAGCAAGAGACAGCCAGCCGAATGACGGGCGAAACCAAAATTCAATTCAAGGAGACATTCTTCCTGTCACAAATTAAGAACTAAGCAAGATAATATATTCGGGATTTTTTTAAAAATAACTTCCATATATGAAGTCCATTTGCCTCGCTTTGACCTCCATGCAAATTCAATAGAAAAGACGCTGGCCAGCGACTGACATTTTTGTGCCTGCACATAAACATCCCTGAATATGACTGAAAATAAACGCATACACTGCATGTTGTTATCATTTAAATTTAAAAATAAACTTATCTACATCGAGCTGAAATTACTTTTTATATTTTTTGTTAACGGCATCAAATGCGCCTTGAAATTCTGTACATAACACGATATTCGCCTATTTTAACCGATAACATTCTGATTTACGGATACTTGGCGAAGCCGCTGCATTAGAGTAGGACAGCGCTACCAGCAAAACATGGGAGAAAAAAAGGGACGGAATTATCCCATTACTGCTGCACTGCATTTTAAAGTTGGAATGGTCTGTATACAGTGTAACATCACCGCAAAAGGCGTTATTATGATTCTACTACTGCACCCACATACACTGACTGACAGAGCAAATGCAACACCAAGAAGGAGTGGTCAGAACTTTATGCCAATTGCAGGGTAGACTGACGTCACTGAGGTATGCTCATGATGTGAAATGCGCCGCTGTGCTGCGCACGTAGCGAACGATAAATGGGACACGGCGTTGGCGAATGGCCCAATTCGTACCGTGATTTCTCAGCCGACAGTCATTGTAGAACGTGTTGTCATGTGCCACAGGACACGTGTATAGCTAAGAATGCCAGGCCGCCGTCAACGGAGGCATTTCCAGCAGACAGACGACTTTACGAGGGGTATGGTGATCGGGCTTAGAAGTCCAGGTTGGTCGCTTCGTCAAATCGCAGCCGATACCCATAGGGATGTGTCCACGGTGCAGCGCCTGTGGCGAAGATGGTTGGCGCAGGGACATGTGGCACGTGCGAGGGGTCCAGGCGCAGCCCGAGTGACGTCAGCACGCGAGGATCGGCGCAACCGCCGCCAAGCGGTGGCAGCCCCGCACACCACGTCAACCGCCATTCTTCAGCATGTGCAAGACAACCTGGCTGTTCCAATATCGACCAGAACAATTTCCCGTCGATTGGTTGAAGGAGGCCTGCACTCCCGGCGTCAGCTCAGAAGACTACCATTGACTCCACAGCATAGACGTGCACGCCTGGCATGGTGCCGGGCTAGAGCGACTTGGATGAGGGAATGGCGGAACGTCGTGTTCTCCGATGAGTCACGCTTCTGTTCTGTCAGTGATAGTCACCGCAGACCAGTGTGGCGTTGGCGTGGAGAAAAGTCAAATCCGGCAGTAACTGTGGAGCGGCCTACCGCTAGACAACGCGGCATCATGGTTTGGGGCGCTATTGCGTATGATTCCACGTCACCTCTAGTGCGTATTCAAGGCACGTTAAACGCCCACCGCTACGTGCAGCATGTGCTGCGGCCGGTGGCACTCCCGTACCTTCAGGGGCTGCCCAATGCTCTGTTTCAGCAGGATAATGCCCGCCCACACACTGCTCGCATCTCCCAACAGGCTCTACGAGGTGTACAGATGCTTCCGTGGCCAGCGTACTCTCTGGATCTCTCACCAATCGAACACGTGTGGGATCTCATTGGACGCCGTTTGCAAACTCTGCCCCAGCCTCGTACGGACGACCAACTGTGCCAACTGGTTGACAGAGAATGGAGAACCATCCCTCAGGACACCATCCGCACTCTTATTGACCTGTACCTCGACGTGTTTCTGCGTGCATCGCCGCTCGCGGTGGTCCTACATCCTACTGAGTCGATGCCGTGCGCATTGTGTAACCTGCATATCGGTTTGAAATAAACATCAATTATTCTTCCGTGCTGACTCTGTTTTTCCCCAACTTTCATCCCTTTCGAACCACTCCTCTTTGGTGTTGCATTTGCTCTGTCAGTCAGTGTAAATTGCACATACAAAGAAACATGAATGTCTAATAATACTGCCTTGGGGAACCCTCCTCCTAATCATTGTAGGATCAGATAACGTTTCAAACCAGTCAGTAATTTCACTAGCGTGTCTAACGTACTCAGAATGAAAGCTTTCCCAGAAATTGCATGCAACACATATCTAACTGTCTGTCCCGTAAGTTCCCGCTTTATGTTTATCACCCCTTTATTCTACACAGGGGCTCCTGTGCGAACTCTCCATTCCATCGTGCAAACAGTAATAACCAAATAAGTGTTTCAAATATGGTACTGCTGTATCCCCCAGAAATCTTATCGATTCCAGCTGCCTTCCCACCATTCAACCTTTGTATCCTTTAATAAATATTTTATTATCTTAGGTACATTTCTGTCGGCAGCGCGTCGGCCTCTCCATGTGAGATTTGTGCTGGACAAAGCGGAGGCGGGATAGGTTTTACTCCGGGTACTCCGGGTTTCCCTGTCATGTTTCATTCCAGCAACACTCTCCATTCTCATTTCATAGCATCTATCAGTCATTAATAAACCACTTTGGGAGTGGCGACCCCCTCGTACTAACAGCCTATATATGACCCATTCATTACATCCTTGACTCAGTCAATGACTGGAAAACAGGTTGTAGGTTTTCATTTTCAGGTACATTTCTGTACAGCACAAGTATTAGTCACCTCTTCTGCCTGGACATTATACTTACGTCCAGACATCTTGAAATGCTGCTAACTAAATACTTCCAGCTTATGCAATCCTCACATGTATAATTACCTCGTTCATTTATGATTTATGGAATGTCCGTCCCTTAACCCTATTTGTGCCTTGAAGTGCCTATTCATATCTCAAATTCACTAAAGTTCATAAGCTTGACTGTTCTTCCAAATCCAGTCTACCAGTAAGTTTCTTGAATCTCTTCTTACTTCCACAAACATTCCTAAGTCCATTTCTTTGTGATTTGTGCCTTCTTCGTAATATAATTGTTTCTCTATTATAATATAGTGGGTCTTTACCATTCCTTTACCACATTTCAAGGTACATAGGTACCAGTCTTAATACTCCTCAACAATTGCTTTAAACCCATTCCATAGGCAGTTTACATTTCTATTTACCATTTTTCACCGGTCATGACGACTTTTAAGAGCTCTCTAATGCCTCTCTTATCAGCCGTATGGTACAGAGCAATACTTCAACTACCGAGCTCGATAGCTGCAGTCGCTTAAGTGCGGCCAGTATCCAGTAATCGGAAGATAGTGGGTTCGAACCCCAGTGTCGGCACGGCTGAAGATGTTTTTCCGTGGTTTTCCATTTTCACACCAGCCAAATGCTGGGGCTGTACCTTAATAAGGCCACGGCCGATTACTTCCCATTCCTAGGCCTTTCCTATCCCATCGTCGCCATAAGACATATCTGTGTCAGTGCGACGTAAAACAAATAGCAAAACAATAACTTAAATTTTTATATTCTTTCTTTCTTTCTATCACATTTATTTTTAACTATGACTGAAACTGCTCTGTGATCACTCATTCCGACTATAACTCCAGTTTATCTACAGTGCTCATCTGGTTTATTAAGCACCACGGTTAGGATATTGTTCCCTGTAGTTGGCTCCATCACTTTTCTGTTCATCTGTCCTGCCATGTTTAACTTACTTACCCCAATTATTTTGCTTGTCATGCTACTACGATTTGCATTACTTTCCTAGTTAACATTTGACGAATTGAGATCACCCGCAACAATTACTTTTATTTCTGCGTGGTTTCCACTTAATTGACCATCTTCTCAAATAATTCCCCGTCAGCGTCTGAATTACCCAATCCTGTTCTGTACACCCCATAAACATCCAGTTGCCTATTATATTTATAGATGATAATTACACCAGGAGATGAGCCTTAACCTCCACGCGAATGATGGATCAGCTTTGGAAATTAATTCTACTTCACTGTACATGTGTGAACATTCTTACGCCTTACGAAAGTAGGTTCCTTTGCTTTTCATATGAAGCCTAGAATTGTGGGTAACTCTAGTTGTCTCATAATTGCGAGTATTTGTTGTATTGTTGGCACCCTGTAGGGAAATAGGATGGTTTGGTGAAAAGGTCTGAGCGGTTAGTTTATGGGATGTCTTTCTCATTTCCTGTGTGGCTGTTATATCTATAGTAGTGAGAGTCAAACTACTGTAATTGAGATGTAAGTACCCGTAACTTACAGCATATACTAGATTATATTCCAATTGTCAACATTAATATTCCTTGCTTATGGACAGGTGGATTATTTAGCAATATTTCTTAATTGTACTCATGATGTTGAGTGCTCTCCATTTTAAAACTCATACTAGGAGGTAAAATTGTCATGGGACAGCCAGATTTCGAATGTGAGTCAAACAGAAGGTACGTTACAACGCTGGCCCCTAGAACTGGGTGGAGACTAAATGCGACACACTAATTAATGTAATTGAGTGGTTTGTAGCATGGGTAATTAAGATATATTGAAAACAAAATAGATACCGCAAGATGAAAGGACCGAAAGTCACGGGAAGAATTTTTGCAACAAAGATTGCAATATCATTGTCAAATAAAGGCACCTTTCTTAATTCAGTCTTGTATAAATGCCATTACACACTAGTAATTTACAGTAGCACTATAGAGAAATACTCACAAACGCGTAACTCCACAATGTTCACAATTATACGGTATTTAAGACATAATCGTTTGCTCTTTGATGCCTTCCTGATAGGCTGCATGTTGGTATGCTGTGCGATATTTGTAGATCACTGGGGATACATGATTTGCACACAATAAGCATGCTTTTAACGGTAGTTGAACAGTTAGTTGCTAGGTACCCTTCCATCCGTCTCTATCCCCCATACACTCATAACCCCGCTCTTGCTTCGGAACAGGAATACTTTTACAAGGAAGTGAAACTTCTGAACTGGAGCCATTCCTGAACTAAGTGGAGGTTAGTAGTGTAGAGTCACAGAAAGAAGCTTCAGGTTCTTAAATCAACATTATAGGGTATATTTGTAGCATGCCACGTCTCCAGCAGCTAATACTGGCTAACTCCGATAAATTATATGAAGTTGGAGTGAGGTTTTTCACTGTCTACATTCTTAAATGAGCTTAGTTCCTAATTTAATAAGAAGTTATATTTCACATTGAGCTCCATCACTACTAGAATATGAAATACCCTCCAGAAAACTGGATGTGTTATTATATACCTTCTCATTAGAAGAGGAGTACTTTTGCGTGTTTCTGAAAGTACATATTTCCACACTATGTAGGCCTACAAGTTTACAAAATAAGTACTATAACAAAGCTAACACATGTTATGATAACCCAAGATAGGAAGAGGGCCGTGATAAGTGAGTGATATTGTCATTGGCTTCCGACCAAGCTGGTCGTGGTTCGAATACCATGCGAGATTTTGAAGTGTCATTTCACTGTTGTTTGGATTCCATGTAAAATTAAAGACCTCATGGCTACGATCACTACACTCTTGCTTTCAATTAGCAACGTCATATTTTCAAAAGAATCTAATTTTTATATTATTACTTTAAACCACGCCATGTTCCGTGAATAACAATACTAAATAAATATTGGCATCGTGGCGCTTTCCCATATGTATCTTACGAAGTGATGAATGTACCCATATTATACAATTAAACTGAGGTGCTGTCCTAAAAGTAGGTAAAACTCATTAATTTTGAACGCTTTTAAATACTTCGTGAGATTAAACATTAAAAAATTTAAAACAGAAACATATTGTAGAAACAATCGTGTGGAACTCCTGATGTACTGATGGTGAGTTAATGTATGCAAAAATGCTAATTGAGGACATTATGTGAGAAAGAGTTTGTTGTGGTATGGTGGTACATTTCCCATGGTTAACACACTATATAGAGTTGTAGAAAATGAGTTCTAACATGGGAATAAAGCGTTTCCGGATCCACGCGTGGAACGTACCCTGAATGTTTGGTGTACCATATTGTTACACTCATTATACAACCAGTGACAACAAAGTTCGGTGAATAGTCCAGTACAATCAACATAGGTGAACAATGCACGACAGTGACCTTACTCTCCTTCGAAATAGTCCCTCCCATAACTATGCACTGCTGATATCGGCGATACATGTCCTGGAAACTTTGGAAGAAGGCTTCTTTTGGGATGTTGTTCAAAAGCCTCGTCAACGTTTCGTTGGATGTCAGGAATTTCGTCAAACCTCTTTCCCTTTCAAAGCGAGTTTGATGCGTGACTTTTCATCTCTGACCTTTTTCCGACGAGGGGATCCAGGAGAACGCCATTCGATGCTTTGCCGTTTCGTTTCAGGGTCATACTTGAGACACCAGGTTTCATTCTCAGTGAGAATTCAGTTCAAGAATTTTGGTGTCCCATCCGCCGTTTAGACGAAACCTGTGAAGCCTCTAAACGTGCCTGCTTCTGATCGTCAGTCAAGTCATGTGGCACAAGACGAGAACACGTTTTCTTGTTCCCTATTCTGGGTAACGATTTGTCGCACGGATTCACGGTTAATCTGCAGTTCATCCGCTATCATGCGCAAGGTTAATCGCCGATCGTTCGTGATTAATGTCCTCAACTTCTCAATGTTTTCGTCACTGGCGGCGGTCGCCGGTCTTCGGCTACGGGTGTTTTCAGAAACACTTTCCCGGGCTCCTCGAAAACGGGCGAACCACTCATACACACACTACAAGGACAGTGCTTGATCTTCATAAACACGCGTCAGCATCGCATGTGTTTCTTTCGGTGCCTTGCCAAGCTTAAAATAAAACTGTACATTGATCTTTTGTTCGTTCATGTTCCTCTTCGCAGTTCATAACCAACGTACTAAACACGCACTGTGTCAAACAGGTCTTGCACGACACAAACACGATGCTCAACTGAACAGCCTTGGGAGGAGGTTTTCAAAACCTGCTGCTACGCAGGTGAAGCGTTGTGTGTCGCCAGTGTTGCCGGATCGACCGCTCTGACTTCATTCACCGAACTTTAATGTCAAAGGTTTTATATATAATTTATTTAGGCGAGTTTAACAGATAGAAATACAATAGACCCTACAACATTACGAACACAGTAAAATTGTAAATCATGCCAATACATCATCATTGTGGAGTCTGTGGGCCTACACTTGAACGATTAGTCAAGGTGTGGAATGACCGCCTTAAAAAATTCAGATTAATTCTACAAAGCATCAGTATTATAATGTCAAATTTTCATTGAGCAGTGAATACAGCGTCGAAGACATAAATGAATTTACGTCTTTAATATTATTAATAGTAGTAGTTAGAGAATATCCTTATTCAATCTCAGAACGAACTTATATTAGTTTATGTACACTGTATCCATAACAATTCTTCTACTTCTAACATTTAAAATGAACGTTTCATAGCTGAAGGATCTTTTTCTGAACGTTCTTGTTGCTAGTTCAGTGTCAAAGATAGTTTCTGATTCTTTGTGATGCTTCGAATATCATATTCGTCACTGGGATCTCTATGAAGAAGTGGTACACAGAATTATGTGTAAGACGTATTACCTCAGGGAATTTTACGATATTTAAATTCTCCTACTTTTAAGGATAGTGTATATCTCGTCCAACTATTGCCTCTACTGTTTCACTCAACACGGTACTGAATATTGACTTCTAATACTGATAAATACTGAAATATTTCGGTACATGAGCATTTTGATGGCAATAAGAGTAAGTACCCGCTGAGTTAAAATGTACCATAAAATGGCTGTCAGATTCATACCACTTTGATACATACTTTAAACACATATATACACGAAATATCTTGCTTAATTACTTAATGTACATTATGCACCTAAATTAGGAATTAATTATGGCATAATAATAATATGATTGCCTCGATATTTTCTCACATATTACATTATTACACATTAATCATACCGAGCTCGATAGCTGCAGTCGCTTAAGAGCGCCCAGTATCCAGTAATCGGAAGATAGTGGGTTCGAACCCCAGTGTCGGCACGGCTGAAGATGTTTTCCCGTGGTTTTCCATTTTCACACCAGCCAAATGCTGGGGCTGTACCTATGTGTGTCGGTGCGACGTAAAGCAACTAGCAAAACAAAAAGAAACATTAATCATATAATATATACCTAACTTGCCGTTCGTGTAACATAGTACATTTTACAGCATAATCAGTGCACCTTCTTTTTGAAATGTACATGTTACTTCTTCGACAGTTTCCGGCTCACGAAGTAGCTATTCAGAGAATATTAATTACTTGAATTTGCCTTCGTACCGATCACTTCTAAACGGGTGGTGAATATTATTGGACATTTATATCTAATGGTTTCTGTGCACTATCTTTACGTGATCGAGTTGTATATCGGTTACTATTATAGCACCTAGAGGTATATAATATTTATACAAGAATACTGTTCTGTTATTCTTATCTGCGTCATTTAACTCATCGTGAATACCTCGTCAAGAATTTGTTCCAATTCGTTTGACAGAAACGTTGAGTTTTACGAAGAACCTACTAAATAAATTATAAATAAATAAATAAATAAATAAATAAATAAATAAATAAATAAATAAATAAATAAATAAATAAATAAATAAATAAATAAATAAATAAATAAAACAATAGCCCTGTATTGTGGCTGTGCTCGTATCTTCCATCAACTTTATGTAATGTTCTTGCGGGATTAATGGGCTCACGTATCAAGCTGTGGTGCAGTTATTTGGATTTTTGTCACAGAGTGAAAGATGTAAAGAAAGCTCACGTGAGTTTTTGAGATAACTCACACATGGCTAACTCACACATGGCTACAAGTTAAATTTGATTTACGCATGAGTGTATTACACTTATTTACGTGTGCCTATTAACACTGCTTTATGATCACGCACGTAGTTTTGAAAATACAAAGTACGTAACATAAACTGTCCGACTAGAGTTAAGAATTGAGTTCTTCATTTAATAAGAATGAGTGGTTTGGTGGATATGGACTGGTAACCAATTTGCTTAAAGAGAGATAATATAATCAGCCTTGATAAGCAATGATAATATTGTACCATTCTGTTAATTATAAGAATGGATATTTAACGCTGATAAAATAATGCGCAGCAGGACGCTAACTGCAAAGGCGTGATGCTATACCAAGCGCGGGAACCGAAGGGGATTCCCGAGGCAAGGCGTGGTCATGTGTGACGAAGAAAGAATATGTGAGGGAGAAAGAAAGAGAGATAGGATTTTGTCTGGGGGAGAGACCTGCCATCTTAACAGAGATTTTCAGCGGGAACAGACAGGCTCACCACATTACGGAAATTGAGTCGTAATTCCTATATTTGAAGGTTTCCCAGGAAAGTAAAAAGATGGAAATCAGTGCCAGAATTTTACGAAGCCATAGGTACCTCTTAGACCAAGGTTTCTGGCGCAAATATCAGCAGAGACGCGACGCGCACGGACAGCGATCTTATCATGGACTGAATACCTCCTTCCACATTTCTCTGCTCTTATAGAATCCAGGAACCCACGCGACGCGCTGGGAAGTCCCGGGAAACAACTTGAGATTGGCATGTGGCCTCGAAACATTTTCTCACGGTAGTCGGCCTCCCACGTAGTTATTTATTCGATTATATATTATTTTATTTTTATAGAAAGCAAGGATTAAGGTAGCTTAGGTGATAGTGTTGCTGTACACATAGTCGTAGGGAAGCTTAATTACGAGCTTAGATCAATGTTTCTTAGTGCCTGGCATCAGACGATATCTGCTTGTAATTATGGGTTATTAATGAGAGTGTACCATTTCTTTATATTGGGAAGGGAATCTGTCTGCATAATTGTAGAGCACGTATGCGGCCTGGACTTAATTGTTTACTTCGTGTTTGTATTGAGTTTGATTAACTTTGAGTGTAATGAAACTACACCGTAGGCTATGTCACGAATATTTGCGACCCCTTATACTCTGCCAAGTAAGGGACTGAACCCTAGACTTGAGGGTAGCTGGAACTCGTCACGGGTGTTGGACAGTTAGAAAAATGTAGATGATTCCTCACTCATTTATATGGCTATTTTCGTCATGTGTAGAAGAGGGTAGGAGCAGTGGCAAAGGTCTTTGCATGCTTGGAAACTAGGCTATGTTTTATCTTTTTTTGTTGTTGTGAGGGTGTTTCACGGTCGAGTCGTGGAGGTCATTCCCCCAGCCTGCACGGCAGGGAGGCTCGACGCCATTTTTAAAAGGACTGCTGGTATGTGGAATTCTCTCTTGCAGGCGAGACAAGCTGCCACGGCAGTTTCATTCATTCATTCTTTCTTTCTTTTTCTTCCTTTCTTTCTTTCTTCCTTTCTTTCTTTCTTTCTTTCTTTTTTTTTTGTTAATTGAGATAGATAGGAACTGGGCACTAAGGAAACTAGTTTAATCAGTGCACTTTGTAAATATAACGTTTGTTTAATGGACTTTGGTTCACATCCATAAAATATTATTTCATGCGAGACGGAATAGATATGCCTGTGGTTGTAGGTTCAAACTTACTATTTTGTTGTGTGTATTTCCCAAAATTATGTATGGGGACCTTTTTGTGGCTTTATTTCTGCAAGACAACTTCTCACCCTGGCATCATATACTCTATTTGTAGGTACAGCTATGCTGTTCCGTGTAAGGACACATTTGTTTCTTTGGTTCACTTATCGTCTCCCGCACTACATCAGCCAGCTATTGTATATTTTTTTAATGTTTATCTTTGGATTTATGATGAGAGCCTTTGGGGCATCCATTTTAGCACTATTAGTGCAATCAATTGTGAAATAAAATAAAAGTAAATATTGGTTTAAGAATACACAACTTTGGCTCAAAATGTTAGCAAATGCGTTTGTGTTCCTCATTTCGTAAGCATACGTATAGAACAAATTTTTTTATCTCCCTACTCTCGTTCACAAGAACCCTGTAAACGACCTTTCCTGCCGACTGCAGTTGAGCTGGCGCATTCATGAGATAACAGGTAAGAAGGTAAGATCGATTATGCAGTGTTGTTTATGCCCTATAGGGTACAATATGTTCAACTTATTAGTGTGATCGTAATAAATTAGACATACAATTGAGAGACTTGCCCTAGGACTGTAACATCTTGAACTTGATGAGGAATGACCCAAGGAATTGGCAACATTTAGGACCGCTGCCATAAATACGTTGTTTTCGGGTTAGGGACATCAAAACTTGCCAGTGATTGCTTCCTTAAGGGTATAAATAACATGATTGGCTGCCATGGCTCCCTATTTGCTCAATGGTATGGATACCAGTGCGAAAGACAATGGAATAGGAACGTACTGTAGAAACTGTGCGCTAATGCCTTCTACTAGTACAGTATAATATGGTAGTAACATTTAATACATTTTGATGTATTAAATGCTTTTTGATGGCTGTTTGGAACGATTTCTCTAGCAATTCTCTTGCAAGTCTAATAGCTCACTCTACATGTTGTGTAAACATGGTATTGGTGAGAGTCAGTTGGGAATGGCTTCCTCAATTGTTTACTCCAGGTACTAGCCCGAGGTGTGTTTGCGTGCTTGGCTTCAAATTGGCGCCCAGGAACAGTTTGGAGAAGCAGGTTGAATTTTGCATGCATTTCCTATGCCACAAATTTATTGTTATTTCAAAATCACAGCTTTAGTAGCTAAAACGTCAAGAAAAAAATATTTCGATCTCGAGAAGTGAACTGATGAAAAATTACAATTTATTTGAATTCTTGCACAACTGCTTTGCAACCAGTGAATTATCAGCAGAATTATGCGAAACGTTAACGTCATAGGGGCCCTTCTATAGTTTACATGGACGGAAATAGACCTTTTACCATAGCACCCCTAGTTCATATATCGGTGACCCCAAGATAAATTTATGATGGATGAAGTGGACCCAGGACGGATATTTTCTGGTATATTAAGTTTCTTCTTTCAGTACTCCATTTTGTTGTACTTGCTTCCATTTACTTATTCCAGGCTCTTAACATTGATCATTAAATGCTTTCGTGAACGGTATACGGTCGCACTGACACATCGAGGGATTTCGGTGACGCAAGGATAGGAAAATGATAGGATTAGGAAGAAAGCGGCCATGGCCTTAATTAAGCTACAGCTCCAGCATTTGTATGGTGTGAAGTTGGGGAAACCACGGAAAGCCATCTTCTTGGTTGCCAACGGTGGGATTGGAACCTATAGTCTCCCGAATGCAAGCTCAAAGGCACGCGAACCCGACCGCACGGCCAACTCTCTCATTATCTTTACAATGCAGGCTCCCTTTCACTTCCAAATGCAATAGTATTAGGTTTGTGAAGCATAGGCATCTCTATACCTTTCAGTGTCTTCCGTTTCATTTGCCACTACTTTATTCTTCAAAGGCCCGGGGCCCTTCTCCGTTTAACGTTCACAGAGGCTGATAATGTCATTAATTTGCCTCTTAAAACCACAATTACCTCACCCGTCGCTAACGCCATCACCACCTTGACACGTCATCTGAGCATCATTTCAATGGTAGGTGAAATATAATTTTATAGGAGGTCACAAAATGAAAATGAAATAAAGTTAATAAAAGAGAATCTCTTGGTATTTTAACGCGGAGGTATTATCTTCAGCCGGCCCCGTGGTGTAGGGGTAGCGTGCCTGTCTCTTACCCGGAGGCCCCGGGTTCGATTCTCGGCCAGGTCAGGCATTTTTACCCTGGACCTGAGGGCTGGTTCGAGATCCACTCAGCCTACGTGGTTAGAATTGAGGAGCTATCTGACGGTGAAATAGTGGCCCCGGCCTAGGAAGCCAAGAATAACGGCCGAGAGGATTCGTTGTGCTGACCACACGACACCTCGTAATCTGCAGGCATTCGGGCTGAGCAGCGGTCGCTTGGTAGGCCAAGGCCCTCCAAGGGCTGTAGTGCAATTGGGTTTGGTTTGGTTTTTGGTATTATCTTCACACTATACGTTTCTGCCAATTATGTTAACATTTTCCCAAAGTACTTTCTCCTAACGTACTTGTAAAAATATAGATATGCAAATTATTAAACGAATGAATGAAAATAGTGATCTTTTTTCCAACGTCTGTAAGGTAGACTAGTTAACTGGAAGAAAACTAGATGAGTTGAGATCCGTCATGTTGCACATCCTATTAGAAACTTAAAGCTATAAAAGCATTCTTTCAATCAAGGACATTTAGATTCAAGGAAAAGAACTGATTTTCTTGACGGTGTCCAACACGATACTTCCTCGATATGACTGACCCTTGAAACTGATACGAGACCATAAACAAGCTGCATTTGCTATTCTCTCAATGAGTACGTGTAAATAAATGTTCAGTCAGTTGACCGCAATCAAATATATTAACGGAAAATTAATGGTCATAAGTTGTGCTCGACATACTTTTTTCTTCGCATGTTCATGTAAACAAGTCAACAACTTCCCAACATGTTCTAGACAGAGGAAGTCAGACGTTCAAGACTCCAATTGAAAGAAAGTTCATAAATTGGTAGTATTCATAACGAATAAATGAGTATCCAAACACTGGGTATATTTCGTAAACGTTTCGAGAAACTGGCATGTGAACATTCCGTGATCACATAAATACGAATCGCAATGAGTTTTCTACCAGCAGCCACAAATAGTTGTGTGTTTAATGTGCTAGAGTTCTGACGACACAATCATCGGATAAACGTCCTGGAAATAAATACTTTCTGGAGCTCTGTTTTAAGATTGCGTCCTTGATTATTCCTGATAAATAAAAAATAAAATATATTTTAAACACCCTTTGAGAATTATTGTTAAAAGAAGCTTTGTTACTATCTACCGGCTTCTTATTTGGTATGCGATTTGTGTAGGTGTTCGCATTCCTCATGCACATGATAGCAGATTTTAATATTGTATACTTGCCCTCCAAGTTATAAATTAAGTGGAACAGTCAAATGCCTTTTAAGAGGCGGTAGACGATATTACTTTGAAAAGTGTAAAAATAGGTGATAACATTTGAAGATGAATATCTCATCCAGTTGTTCAATATAGCTTCAAAATTCTCAGAACAGATAAACTTGTACTTCTTAATTCTTTGCATCCTAAAAATTTACGGTATTGATAGGAAAAAGAGTTATTCCAAACTTTCATATGTTGTATAATATAATTTTAGTACGTTTATGAGAGTATGCTGCCCATATTACATCCTTCATTATATATTTATTTATTTACTAGCAAGATACCCGTGCTTCGCAACGGTATTATACTGAAATTTATAATTGAATTCTTATCGTTTTATATATAACCCGCCGATATTCGCGACCTGACTCGTTTTCTGAGAGATTCCGCCAAAATTCGCGATCTGACTCGGTTTCTGAGAGATTACGGCAACGTTCGTCCCATTTTTCAATCTTTCTTTCCAACAATCGATTTCGTACTTCACGGGCTAGGTCCAGGAATTCCACCCGGTCAGTTGGGTCCCTAAATCTTTGTCATATTTTCCTATAACCATTTTTAATATGGATCAAATCCTTGAGGAGATCCGGCGTGGTGTCATCTTTGGTGCCTTGGCGGAACTGAACCGGCTGCCGGACTGCAATCGTAGTCATTACCCGTCCAGGACCCGTTTCCAGGAATGTCCGCACATTTTGACGACAGTCCAGAACATTATTATTATTATTATTATTATTATTATTATTATTATTATTATTATTATTATTATTATTATTATTATTATTATTATTATTATTATTATTATTATTATTATTGTTGTTGATGTCCTGGACCCCACAGCAAGGTGCAAGACCGCTACTTGGCAGTAAATTACATCTGCTGCCATTGTCATTGATGACAGTATGACCAGCACCATTGTCGCCCGTAGGCAAGTGCGCAGGACTTCTGGCGATGCGAATGACATACTTCCGTGCATTATTGACCTTATTATAGAGGTGAACAATTGCACGGTCAAGCTTATACCTATCGTTCATTTCAAATGTGTTTAGATAGTTAAGAATCTACTGTAATCTAAGAAGGTTCTCCAAAGGAAAATATGGCTCTTGTAAACGAGCCGAGGAGATTAAAAATGATCGGTTTATGATCAGAATAAGTACATTGAAAATCCATAGCCTGTTTCCAGTCATTCAACCGGGTCAGGAATGGAATGAATAAGCCCCCAGCTAGTGAGCTAGCGGTGAGGATAGGATTTGTGCCTGTTGCCGAAGCCTGTCGCAATCCTCTGGGGCAATGATTAATTAATGACAAATGAAATGAAATGATATTGGAGAGTGTTGCTGGAATGAATGATGACGGGGAAAACCGGAGTATTCGTAGAAATACCTGTCCCGCCTAGGCTTCGTCCAGCACAAATCTCACATGGAGTGACCGGGATTTGAACCACGAAACCCAGCGGTGAGAGGCCAGCGCGCTGCCGCCTGCGCGACGGAGGCTCTTTTTAAGTACATTAGGAACAGTAAAATCAATTGGTCTCACCTCCGTTTCCACCTCACCGCGGTTAAGTTGATTTACCCCCTCCCCCAAAAAAGGAGGCGTGTTTCTTTATGTTTTGTTACGGAGATATCCGTGGTAGTTAGAGGTGAAAGAAGGTGCGGGCTGGAATAGGTCTCAACTACAGAATTAAAGTTAATTTAAAACTTTAACAAAGGTTATATTTTCTTTTCAAAATCAACAATTAACAGAGTGTAACAGGTACCAAGTAGCAGATTAACAAATTAATTAATTACAGTTTGTTAAAAGATTTGGGCTTCGAGCCCCAAGACTAATTCCTGAGCTCTCAGCTCACAACCACAATTGCTGAAGGGCAGAAAACCCCTAAGTACGAGGAGCACTTGCTTCTAATTGCAATGTTAAGAAAAAGAGCAGACCCGCTCTCAATTTTACAAGCCTATCAAAGGCTACAACAAACTTCATTTCTATCTGCCCTTAAGGCACACAAGGAAACAGGGGTAACGAATACCCAATCTACTGGGCCTTCGCAGGAAGGAAAACAAAACGGGTTAAGTAAATGGCCCAAAATACAAAATTGAATGGAGGCGATAACTTGCCCTCCTACACCAAGTTTTGTCTAAAACCTATGTGGCGCCAGTCCGATCATACAGGGGCTAACCCCAAGCTAGGGAGGTGACACGTATGAGAAAACATTACTATATTATAGAAGAGAAGAACGGTTATGAAAACGTAATCACCTCCTTTTCAAAAATGAAGGGGAGTTCGAGAGGGTGAAGCACTCTCTATCCCCGCTTTACAGTAATTTATAGATTTTACATAGACAGAACAGAATTTACATTTTAAAAAGTTAGGTTACATACTAAAAGTTTCGAACCCTCCCCGAGAGTTAAACTGCTGAGCTAGCAAGAAATGAAGATGTTAACAGGCCATTACCTTGTAGAAGAACTGCTGCTTGAAGAAAGAGGCGCTTCCCGCCCCCTGCTACATATTCACACACTAAGAGAGATGTTACTGAAGTGGCACCGAGACAAGAAAATCAGCAGTTTATATACCCTCGTGGAACATTCGAGACCTTTCAGAAATGAGAAAACACACCCTTTCGCTTTTATTGGATAGCTGAAAGTTACACATCAACATCGAGAAAGAAAGCCACTATTGGTCAGACATTAATTACAAAAATTAGTTATTGGTTAAATTCAAAACAGGCGGAAAGAAAGGATAAATGTTGGCAACCCCCAAACCACAGAACAAAATTTAGTAAAAACAAAACTTATGAATGCTAAATTTCTTCAAGAAAGTTCATTCCTTTCCACCAGAGTGCGTTATCAAAGTTTTGGTAGAGGCATCTGTTCGAGAATGTCCAACCTTCTTGATACGGAGCATACAAACACAAATCAAAATAGACACAGTTCAGAACTCTTCAAAATTACCAAATTTACAGTAGTGACATCTTCCGAGAAACCGTTGAGTTAATACAGTAATGTTAAAGTTCAGGCTTTCTCCGGTAGAGAAGTTTCAACTGGCGCAATATTTGAATGAGTGGCGTGGAGGTGTACCGCCCGGTACATGTTTGAAGGAGATTCCAAATACAAATGTTCACGCGTGTTACCTTCAGTTTTGAGATATAAGTATTTCCATAAAAATAATTCACTTTTTTCCCCTTACATTCACCCCCCCCCAACTTAAGTGAATTTTACGGCAAAAAATATTTGTTTCTTTAATAGTAAAGGATCTTCTAAATACCGATTATCTTCAGTTTTTGAGATATTCACTCCTTTTCACACACGCCCTCAAAGATGATTCCCCCCCCCCCCAAAAAAAACGCGTCGTTTTATTTTAAAGGAGATCTAAATACTAATTTTCACGTCTGTAACACCTTTAGTTTTTATTAGATGTAAGTATCCTCATACAATTAATTCAAGTAATTTTTCAATTTTTCAACCCCCTTCTCTTCATTGGATTTTCCGAGAATATCTGTTTCTTTACTTAAACAGGAGATTCCAAATACCAGTTTTTACGTCTGTAACATTTTACGTTTCTGAGATATACTCTAGATATAGTCTTTCCAAAATTCACCCCAATTTGTCACTCCCGTTTGAACCCCATTAATTTAATTTCCCAAAAAGAAATTCCTTTATTTTTAAAGGAGATCCCATATACTAATATTTAGGTCTGTAATATCTTCAGTTTCTGAGATATGAGTATCCTCATTAAAGACATTCATCCCCTTATTCACACTCTTCACCCCTCCTATTGGGATTTTAAAAAAAATACGTGTTCTTTAATTTTTATAGAGATTCTAAATATAAGTTTTTTTACATCTGCAAAGTTTTGAAGTTTTGAGATATAGATACACTCATTTTTAAAATGCACCCACCTTTCACCCCCCACTATTTGGATTTTCTAAAAACAAAAACATATTTCTTTATTTATAAAGGAGATCAAAATACCGATTTTCAGGTTTGTAACTTGTTGAGTTTCTGAGATATAAGGGTCCTATTAAAGGCATTCAACCATTTTTCATCCCTTTTCACCCCTCCTATTGGGATTTTCCCCAAAAATACGTGTTTCTTTATTTTTAAGAGTTTCTAAGTACCAATTTTTACAACTGTAAACTTTGAAAGTTTTGAGATATAGGTACACTCATTTTAAAAATTCACCCCCTTTTCAACCCTCCACTATTTGGATTTTCCAAGAAAAAGTGCATGTTACTTTATTTTTAAAGGAGATCCCAAACAACTTTTATCAGGTCTGTAATATCTTCAGTTTCTGAGATATAAGTATCCTCATTAAAAACATTCAACCCATTTTTCACTCCTTTTCACCCCTCCTATTGGGATTTTCCGAAAACAAATTATAAGTGTTTCTTTATTTTGGAAAGGGATTCTAAATACCAGTTTCTACGTCTGTAAACTTTTAGAGTTTCGAGATATAGATACGCTCATTTTAAAACTCCCCCCCCCCCCTTTTCAACCTACCATTATTTGGATTTTCCAAAAACAAAAATACGTGCTCCTTTATTTTTGAAGGAGGTTTCAAATTTAAATTTTCATTACTGTAACCTCTTCATTTTTTGAAATATAAGTCTCCTCATGAAAGGTTGGGTTGGGAAGAATTGAGAGAAAGAAGAAGAGCTGCTCGACTAAGTGGTATGTTCCGAGCTGTCAGCGGAGAGATGGCGTGGAATGACATTAGTAGACGAATAGGTTTGAATGGCGTTTATAAAAGTAGGAAAGATCACGATATGAAGATAAAGTTGGAATTCAAGAGGACAAACTGGGGAAAATATTCATTTATAGGAAGGGGAGTTAGGGATTTGAATAACTTACCAAGGGAGATGTTCAATAAATTTCCAATTTCTTTGAAATCATTTAGGAAAAGGCTAGGAAAGCAACAGATAGGGAATCTGACACCTGGGCGACTGCCCTAATTGCAGATCAGTATTGATTGATTGATTGATTGATTGGTGTTCAACCCATTCCCCCCACCCTTTTCACCCCCTGTCATGGGTTTTTCCGAAAACTAAAAATTACATGTTTCTTTATTTTGAAAGGAAATTCTAAGTACCAATTTTTACAACTGTAAACTTCTAAGTTTGGGACATGGATACACAGATTTTAAAAATTCACCCCCTTTCAATCCCCCCTATATGGATTTTCTAAAAACAAAACATACATGTTTCTTTATTTATAAAGGAGATCCCCAATAACCGATTTTCTGGTCTGTAACATCTTCAGTTTCTGAGATATAAGGATCCTTATTAAAGGCATTCGACCCTTTTTCACCCCTTTTCAACACTCCTATTGGGATTTTCCGCAAAAAAATATAATTTTTTTTTTATTTTTAAAGGCGATTCTAAGTACCAATTTTTACATCTGTAAAGTTTGAAAGTTTTGAGATATAGATACACTCATTTTAAAAATTCACCCCCCTTTCAACCCTCCACTATTTTGATTTTCCAGAAACAAAAAGTACATGTTCCTTTTTTTTAAAGGAGATCCAAAATACCTTTTTCAGGTCTGTAATATCTTCAGTTTCTGAGATATAAGTACCCTCATTAAAGGCATTCAACACATTTTTCACTCCTTTTCACCCCTTCTATTAGGATTTTCCAAAAACAAAAATTACGTGTTTCTTTATGTTGAAAGGATATTCTAAATACCAATTTCTAAGTCTGAAAACTTTTACAGTTTCGAGACATAGATTCACTCATTTTAAATATTCACCCCCCTTTCTTCCCAATGATTTGGATTTTCCAAAAACAATAAAAATACATTTTTCTTTATTTTTAAAGGAGGTTCCAAATTTAAATTTTTATGACTATAACATCTTCTGGTTTTGAGATATAAGTATCCTCATAAAAGGTGTTCAACCCCTTCCCCTCCTTTTCACTCCCCTCATGGGATTTTCGGAAGACAAAAAATACGTGTTTCTTTATTTTTAATGGAGATACCAAATACCAATATTTGTTACTCTAAACCTTCTCAGTTTTTGAGATATTCTCATTTTAAAAGTTAACCCCCCTTTTTACCCCCTTAGCGACTGAATATCCAAAAATCCTCCCTTAGCGAGCACCTACATGTTAATAAGAAGGTATCCCAAAATTTCATTTCTCTATATCTAGCAGTTCCGGCTCGGCGATGATGAATCAGTCAGTCAGTCAGTCAGTCAGTCAGTCAGTCAGTCAGTCAGTCAGTCAGTCAGTCAGTCAGTCAGTCAGTCAGTCAGTCAGTCAGTCAGTCAGGACAAGTTATTTTATATTTATTTATTTATTTATTTATTTATTTATTTATTTATTATTTATTTATTAAATATCCTGATAGTTTGAACCCTATTGTACATGAGTGTACTAGGGTTATAGTTTGCTTTGACCAGTTTTTAAATTCTTGGTCCTTGACAGAGAATTAGAAAACTAAATTATTGAAGATGTGGTGAATGAACTTAAAGAACTCTTTGCCAGCGGCGGGATTTCCTGAATAGATAGTATACTGGCTTTGAAAGTTCTACATTACAATTGTCTAGATGAAAAGCAATGCAAAGTCACCTCCGTACAGACCATGAAGGCCCTTGGAGTAGTGGAAGGAAAATGCTTCCACTATTGTTAACCTCGGCACGTGATGGGGTAGACTGGTGTCTCGGTGACACTCAAGTTATAATCTTGTACCTCCAAACATGGCAAAGTCGAACAGAAAATGATCCTCCGTTTGTGAAGATCCACAAAAGCACAAGTAATCACCTGCAACGTTAATTCTGAAGCGTTCAAAGTAGCACTTAACATGCCATGGCCGGAGAGAAACTGAGTGAGTATAAATTCGGGTGCTATTGTTTTGCAATGTAATCGGCTATGTATGTCGGGAAAATATAATTCTCTTGTGACAGACACTTTTGTACTTGATGTCCACAGGTTGTTCCACTGTCTTACTGGAGGTGTTTTGATTTGGGATTTTTCATAGCTTAGGGGTGATTTGTTGTAGGTGATTTCTGTATTGGTTGAGGATACTGCTCTTGCGAGGATGTCTGCCTTTTCAGTTGCAGGAGAACTGTCGTGCCCTCGGATCGAGGAAAGTCAGACGTGGGGGCACTGCTGTGCTCTAGATCTTATAGTAGCAGCTATTGTATTGGCATTGTGCTTGTCGTTCTTTGTGTTCAAGGCAGCCTGCGAATCACTCAGTATTCGAGTGCTACTAGTGTTGTGTTCACACCGCAGCACAGCAGACTTGATTGCCCATAGCTAGGCTTGAAATACTGAGCAGCTGGATGACAATTTTTATTGGGCTGAAAACACTTTTCTGTTATTCTCGTAGACAACAAATGTTCATCCCACTTTGTCAGATTCAGTATTATTAGGTATGCGGTAGCCGTCGGTGTAGATACAGTTGACAAGGTTGAGCGAGCAGCAATTGTAAACGTAAGTCTTGAAGTTACTAGGGTGACCGGATTCCAGGAATTGACAGTTCTCCTCCAGTGTGGTTTCAAGGAATGCTGAAGGTGATGTTATGTGTTTCTTCAGTAACGTGAGTTCACTCGTTCAGATGGCAGTAAAGAACAGGGGTTCTATTCCAGCGATGACAAGGGGTGCTTGTGTAGATATTGTGCGATAGCCACGAGAAATTCGAAGGACGATTCCTCTCTGAATCTGCAGAATTTTTCCGTAGCCCACTGCTTTTCAAATGTAAAATGAAACCATGGAGCACAATACAATATTAGTGGAATATGTGTAGTATATAATGCGGAGTACTTCTGAGCTCATTCCCCATGACGGCCTGCATGCAGTAACAATGGCCTGAAGAAATTTGTCTGATATAAGTTGCAGTTTGTTTATATGTGGCTAAAAGTGAAATGTTTGTCCAGTAGAACCCCCAAGGTATAAAAGTTGATCTCCTTGTGCGATTCATCTTGAGTTGTGGCTTTACCAGGTTTCTTCTGCTCATGACAACAATATCTTTGTTTTCAGTGGATTAGATTGCAGCTTGCTTCTCAAACCCCAGTCGAAGAGTGTTTAAGTCAGCGTCATTTTCAGCTACGATTAACAAAAGTGCTTCGACAGCGTAGGTAGCAGTCTTGCAGTCCGTGGGACGAGGTACTTTTAGGACGTCATCATACAAGATATTCCAAATTCCTGGGCTGCAGGTAGGTCCCTGGAGGAATCCTTTGTTGATGCATTTACTTGAAATTGCTGTTCCAATTTGAAGTTCCACTTTTCTGTTGCTGAAGTACGCTTGGGTGATATTGTACAGATTACGTGGGAATTGCTCTTCCTTTAGTTGATAAAAAATGTTCGGCCACTAGGTGTTATCAAATGCATCAGTTATGTCCAAAGAGATTAATAAGCCTATTTTTTCGCCTTGAGAAGGTGTTCCGAATCCATTCAGTTGCATACAGAACAGCAATTTCAGTAGATCTTTGTAGCGTAAAGTCGCACTGAAATTGGGATATTAGGCCTTGACGATGCACGTGGTATATAATTCTATCGATTAAAAGCTTCTTCAGAATCTTTCCTAGAACTAGCAGGAGACAGATAGGTCTGAAGGATTTAGCTGTAAATTCTGTTAAGGTGCTTTCCTTAGACGTTACCTTCACTACTGCAATTTTCCACGAGGTAGGGGAATGGTTCAACAGCATGACAAGTAAGGATGGAAGACAGAAGTGGATATATTTTATTATGTTTGTGGATATCTCCCTTGAATCACATAAATCTTTCTTTCTTCATTATGGAGACATCTTTAAGACCAGCTGTCTTCCTAATAGCCTGGCCATAAAACTGCTGTAAAAGATCAATTTTTGCATCCGTTAGGCGACCATTTTCTGATAGTGATTTGATATGTAGTCCTTATTCAACTTTCTTATAATTTTCCACAATCTCTTTCGCACATGGTCTACACATTCCAATTTCGGCACCTATACATTATCTCCAAACTCTTCGGCTTCCTTTACAACAGAAAATCCTTTAGTGTCTCAATCGTCCAGGTAATTAATATACTCAGGTCGTTGGAAAAATGACAATACATCTTGTACTTCTATACCCCAACTACACATGGAATACGTTCTTTCAACACTCGTGATTGCCATCATTACCCGCCTGGCATCAAGAGCAGTACTTAGTCAGGCATTTCACATCAATTACCTCTGCTGAGTCTAGGGCAGTGGCAAATTATTTATTCATTTCTTTATCTATTTATTTATTTATTTACTTATTTATTTATTTAACGGGCCGATGACTTCAGATGTTAAGCCCCTTTAAAGAACAATCATCATAATTTACTTATTTATTTTTATTAATTTGTATTTAAGGGGCCGATGACTTTAGGTGTTAGGCCCCTTTACACAAGAAACATCATCATCATCAGCAGCAGCAGCAGCAGCAGCAGCAGCAGCATCATTTATTATATTTATTTATTTATTTATGTATTTACGTATTTATGTATTTATGTATTTATTTATTTATTTACGTATTTATTTATTTATTTATTTATTTATTTATTTATTTATTTATTTATTTATTTATTTATTTATTTATTTATTTATTTATTTATTTATTTATTTATTTATTTATTTATTTCGAACCTTCCATGAATATTGGTTTCCATCGTTTGAGGAAACCATTAACGGCACTTGTCCTATAATCGCCGCTGTCCAGCTGGCTGACAAGCCCTCGCTAGCAAGTTGTAGAAGGAAACTGGCTCTGTGACCCAAGGCAATACACAGAGTGGCTTCAAGTCTTTCAACAAGAGAAACATATTATCTAGAACGCTCGTAATCCTCTTGCTTGCTCGGCTGTGGTGATTCTCAGCGGTGCAATATATTGCGGTTATCGTCGAACGCTGAGCAGCGTGAGAGTATCCTCGCAGTTCTAGCGCAGAAAGCTCCTCTGTGACCGATGTGATGACGAGGACAGATGGCACCAAAACACTGTATCCAATCTTTAGCAACAATGCTGACGTTCAAAGACCTTGCAACTTTTCTTCTCTTTCCTTTTACAGTTTGCTTCACCTACCACAAAGGTAAGTCTTATGGCCACAATGTGAGAGATAAGGTCTCTAAGAGTGAGTAGAAAGCCTGCGTAGCCTTAATTAATGTATATCCCAGCATTTGTCTGGTGTGAAAATTTGGAGTCACCTGTAGTACCCTCGGACGACTTGGAGCGGACGATTGTTGCACCAATTATCCATGTACGGAATTTGAATCGTCCGTGATTCTGCAATGGAAGACGGACATCAGTCATAAAATGAAGCTGAATATTCTTGAAGCCACCATCATGACTGTTCAAGTCGAGGGCGAAGTAGTAGTATTCATTCCTCTGATTCAAGATATCCCTTCGGATATACCGCTCCAATTTAGATTTCTGCAGTTCCCGTTCGGTCTACTTTCGCTATGTGCATCAACGGGGCTTAAGGACAATCACATAAAACTGTATGACTCGATCATCGGACAGTGGGTAATTTCCACCATCCAGCCGGCCAAAAATGATATTTTCAACCCTTGTCTTTTGTGCGCGTTTTCTGTGAGTCGTGTTTATAAGACTCTTGGGTACAGTAATTAAGTACTGAAAAGTTGCGCTGTCTGATTATGTAATCTCAGCGAAGGCCTAAAGTGGCTCTACTCCATTAGGGCATCATATATTGCTCTTATGACAACAGGGTTGCCATATCGAACGGCTCCGCTCAACGCCATCACGGAAATACGGCGGCACATAAATTTGTGAAATTCAGTATGTAAGTTCAAGACAAAAGGCTAAAGAAACTAAGCTACAAACTACTTTCCCCTAAACTACAATTTAATTCAGTGTGAATAAAACGATGTACAGCCTAGATTGTAGTGGCTAATTCTCCGACTTTGTATACCAGTTTTCAATGATATAGGACCACTAATGATGTAAATATTTAAGAATTACATTTAGGGCCTTCCCCTAAACTACCATTTCACTGAGCGTAAATAAAATTATTTATAACTAAGATTGTAGCGACCTATTCTCCGACTTGGCATACCAATTTTTATTAAGATAGGACCACTAATAACATAAATAGGGCCTATTTTAAAATTAAATTTTAGGTCTTCCCCTAAACTACCATTTCTACCAGCGTGAATAAAATTATTTATTAAAGTATGAAGGCTTTCACGGCCGTTGTCAATATAATAAAATTATTTATTGCCTAGATTGTAGCGACATATTCCCCGACTTTGCATACCGATTTTTATTAAATTCTCTTCAGCCGTTTTCTAGTGATGCGTGTACATACATACATACAGACAGACAGACAGACAGACAGACAGACAGACAGACAGACAGACAGACAGACAGACAGACAGACAGACAGACAGACAGACAGACAGACAGACAGACAGACAGACATTACGGAAAAGAAAAAGTGCATTTCCTTGTTACTGTGGACATGACCGATACAGAAATACCATTCTTTTCAAATTCTGAGCAACGTACAGACAAAACTCTTATTTTATATATATAGATTTACCCCTGGGGTATGTTTCTTGAAATGTTGTGCCATCATGCTTTTTGACTTGACTTTCCTTTGGACGGGTACCCATCCTTTTACAACTAGGGTTGTTAGCCCTAGAGGTTGCCTCAAGACGTTTTCTGGCCTCTGGTCATTTACCAGTCTTCGCCGTAACCCTGGCAAGGGACCAGTTTTTTTTTCACGGTGGTATTTTATTTCCCTACTACCCTCTGACTCTGCTGGCGACAGAGCCAGCGAGCTTCCCCAATTCCAATGGGACGCGCCCGATGGAGGTAACCGGTAAATCCCCACACGGGTATTATTATTATTATTATTATTATTATTATTATTATTATTATTATTATTATTATTATTATTATTATTACTATACTTCATAATTCGACCAGGATATTCGGATATTCTCTTTTCCCGTCTTTGCACACAGCTGTTCCTAGGCATTTCCTTGCTGTTTCTACCACAGCATCCCTGTATGCCACCAGTTCCCTGTCTATTGCTTCTAACTTTACATTTTTTCACTAAGCATATGCTGGAGATTTTCATACATTACTCATCTCCAGGCAGATTTCACATTCTCTATCCTATGCCTTGAGATACTCCGTTCACTACAGATATGATAGTGGCCTGTATCATCAAAAATCCCCTTGAGACACGCACATTCCTAATAGATTTCCTGAATCTCAAGTCCTTTATGATATAGTCCACTATGGATCTGGTGCCTCTACCCTTCCATTTGTAGCAGTGAATAGCCTTATGTTGAAGATTGTAATCCTTAAATCTAATCACATTCTAGCCCGGAAGTCCAGTAAATACTTTCCATTTGTGTTATCTTCCATATCTTTCTCAAATTTACCAAACACCTCTTCGTTTCCTTGAGTTCTATTTCCAACTCTCGCTTTGAAATCGCTCATTAGCTCCTTCTTATCTTTACTGCTGTCCCTCACTGGAATGTCCACTCAGTGATTCATAAAAATATCAGCTTCATCCTCATCTGCACCCTCGAATGATGAGTACACACAGATATTTCTTTACCTATTTCCCCTAACAGCCGAATCT
Organism: Anabrus simplex; assembly: GCF_040414725.1. Lineage (NCBI taxonomy): Eukaryota > Metazoa > Arthropoda > Insecta > Orthoptera > Tettigoniidae > Anabrus > Anabrus simplex. The sequence continues at coordinate 393,253,618 of NC_090266.1, read as the reverse complement.
GCCTACATCATTAGCTCATTTACAACCCCTACAGAAAATATGTTGCATACAATAGTATTCCTAATGAACAGACCTAACCCACACTCTGTCCTTCCCCTTGTATCAACTGTTAAGGATAAGTCGTAATCTCCTATCTGTTCCTCGTTACAACACTTTACCCTTACTCCTAACACATCCAGACGCGTCCTCTTTGCTTACTCAGCCAGTTTTCTTTCTTTCTACCATAAGCGCGATTGATATAAATAGGTCCTCATTGATTTCCATTTCGTTCACTAGTTTTTTCAAAGGAGTCCTTCGCCATTCAATCGTGACTCCTTTATACTCATAGGTCAGAGACGCCTGAGCACAAGGAGGGTCATGGTTCTGAATATGTCCTTGTTGTCCACTCCCATTCCTTAGTAACTAGTGCCCCGGCTTTCAGGACCACTTGCTGGGCCACTCATCCGTTGCCCATGGTTCATGGGCTAGGACGAGACTACAGTAACCCACTTAAATAACTATTTAGACAATAATGGCTTACCTGTCGTAATTTCCCTTCAAAACTCGCTAGCAAAATCAGCTTTATGCAGCCAAATTTGAATATATTTCATCAACCCATGTGGCCAAGCTAGATTGTACACTTACCTTTACAACTAGTTTCTATGCTACGAAATTATATTCAGTGAACCGTATTAAAAGTCTGTCGTGCCCATTGTAATATAAAGGGATTTCAGCAGGTTAAATAAATGACGTAGTTCCCTTATGGATGGTTATCGAATTTCCTTTGCCATGATAGAATAGGATCACCATTCTTACACTATTCATGATTAATTAACAAAAGGAAATCAAATATCATATATAAAACTAAAAATTTAGCTCACATTTGCACTACTCAATGTCCCATTCGCAAATACGAGGTTCGAAGGCTACTGTTGAATATCACACCACATTCCATTAGAAAAGATTAATATTAACTACTGCCGTGTGGTTAGGGGAGCGCAGCTGTGAGGTTGCATCCGGGAGATAGTGGGTTCGAACCCCGCTGTCGGAAGCACTGAATAAGATTTTCCGCGTTTTCCCATTTTCTCAACAGGCAAATTCGGGGCTATAACTTCATTAAGGCAACGGCCGCTTCCTATCCGCTCCTAGCCCCTTCCTATCCCATCGTCGCCCTAAGACATATCTGTGTCGGTGCGACGTAGAACCAATAGCAAAAAAAGAACATTAACTGCAGATGGTAGAAATTACCATTTACCGGTTCCCTCTCTACATATACACGAACATGACTTTTTGCCCGAAAGAATCCGCTTACGTTGTTAAGAGCAAAAATTATTAAGATTTTCAGTTAATACTGTCGGCAAACACAACCCTGCAAAATCAGTTCTATACACAGAGGTCATACATGTTTCAGCACACTTATTATTTTTCTTCCTCCTCTTCCTGGCATTTTTTACGAATCTCAGTTTTACGGTCGGATGCCCTCCCTTACGCCAACATTACGTGCAGGGATGTATGCAGTAATTCCTGTCTCTGTGGTGGTCGTCAATGTGATGTGTTGCGTGTATGAGTAGGTGTGCATTGAGACAAACACCTAGTTCTTAAGCCAGAGGAATTAGCTTGACGCAGATGAAATCCCTGTCCGAATGGGAATCGACTCAAGGACCCTCTGAAATGAAGGGCGCTACGCTGACCATTCAGCCAAGTCACCGGATTTCCTTAGTATACCTTTAATATAGGTTTAAAAGGTGCTACAGATCTTTTGATTAGTGAGCAGTTTTCTAATTCATAACATGAAATATTCTCACTGGACTAGTCACAAAGAAGCCTCTTCTACAGCAGGTTTAGAACACGTATGACCTTTAAATAGCACAATGATATTTGTTAAACGTTTCCTTGGTATTGTTAATTTTTAATTATATTATTAATTCCCTGTACTGTTGAAAGTGACTATTCAATAGAAGGTTATGAATTACAATTCGTTTTCTCGTTAACCCGTATCTGCTCTATTTTATACATTTGATGAAGAACTTGAGAGTAAGTTATATTCATGCCATTGGAGCACTCGAATGCAGTTTAACTTCCGGTAAATGAATAAATTCTGTTCTTGTGGATACGTGAAGTATTAAAGTAACTGCGGTAATGCTTGCGGTGGTTATTTTGTTTTTCCCAGTCTATTGTCCATAATGTCTACATTTACTTGCATGTTGATCAGAAAAATTTATCGAAATTGTATTTTCTTCCCTTGCCATGTACTTCAACAGCGACAAGCGTTGTGTCGTCGCACCCGCCTGGGAACTAAGAACACAGCATATTCGGGTGATAGTAGGTTCGAACCCCACTGTCGGCAGCCCTGAAGATGGTTTTTCGTGAATTCCCATTTTCACACTAGGCAAATGCTGGGGCTGTACCTTAATTAAGGCCACGGCTGCTTCCTTCCCATTCCTAGGCCTTTCCTGTCCCATCGTCGCCATAAGACCTATCTGTGTCGGCGCGACGTAAAACAACTAGCAAAAAAAAAAGAACACAGCTTATCTCGAACCCTTCTACTTTGACATATGGTGTATGAGTCTACCTTACGTGCTTTAAAAATAATTCACTAACTTATTTGGGGCACAAAAGTACGAGGATGCATATTATATCACAGTCTCATGGACGTTAAATACGGTCTGAACCGATCCGAGGATTACTTTAACTATAAATTGGACATTTAATCATTGTTATTTCCGGCTGTCCAGTTTTCCATTATTGTTCGTATATGAAAGGGGACGAGGAATTGCCTACACTTAACTCCTAAGCCGACCATTCCTTGCTGGAACACATACCTAGACGCAGTCTTCAACACTACAGTTGAGTAAGGTTAAAGGTAAAAGTGCAATCTCCTTGTAGTGATATATAACCTATCAACATTTAATAGCAATATTATCTGGTCAGGATCACCCTGATACAGTATGTGACAGTAGATGGTACTACCTGCGACTGTCTGGTCGAGGGTCAAGCTGCCATTATCAAACTTGACACCCAAAGAGGGGACCAACATCTACAAGCGGAGGAGTCCTCCCTTTGGAGGTCAGGTGAAGCCCTTCTGTAAGAAATCACATATATTTCACCTGAAAGGAGAACGTGCTCCACGGTTTAGATAGTGAAAAAAGATTTCAGTCCCAACAGCAGAGAAAACGGAAGAAGTTTCTCCTGTCAGCAACGTCTGTACTTCAGTGAAGCGGTTGCAAAAGGCGTCTGTACTCCTGAGGAGCGGCCTAAGGTTACATCTGGCTATAGATATAAAATGCCTCTTGGAGTGACGATCCCACGGTAATAACAGCCTAAGTATGAATGTGGTACCACGCACGTGGCTGCACGGTGTGTCACGTGCATTTCGGAGATAGTGTGTTCGAGCCACACTGTCGGCAGCTCTGAAGATGGTTTTCCGTGGTTTCCCATTCACTCACCAGGTAAATCATGGGGCTGTATCTTAATTAAGGCCATGGCCGCTTCCTGTCCACTCCTGGCACTTTCCTACCTCATCGTCTCCATAAGAAGTTTTAGGAAACCATGGCAAAAGGGTGACTGGGTACCCAAACTGTAGAGACGGTGTCGGTGCGAGGTAAAGCAAAATAAAGAAAAAAGTGATTGTGGTACTTTAAAATTTGGCTCGAAAATGGTCAAGACGTACCCTGCAAGGGACTTGAAGTTCCTTGCGTTGTGGGGGAACTGTAAGAAATGGGCGACCAGTAGCCAACATCATGAAGTTGGGCATAAGCAATGTTATCACACTGACAGGAAAGGCAGAATACGGGGTGGATTTCGTGGAGAAAGAGGGTATAGGAATGACAGGGTTGCTTAACTTTGAAAGTAAGAGGAATGAAAAGTAGTGAATGTGGAAGGGATATACACTATATTGGAGTGGTGGCCGAGGAGCGAAAAATGGAGTGGGCGTGCTAATTTCAAAACAGCTGGGGGAGTATGTGGATATGTTGGAGTGCATCAGCGACATCATAATGAAAATTAACCTGAGAATGAGGAACAAAGTGAAGGATTTCATACAATTCACTGCACCGACGGTAGAGAACATAGTGGAAGATATTGAACAGTTCCTAGAGAAATATAATAGGAGATAACTGATGTGGAAGGGATTATAATGTGAGACTTAAATGCAGAGGTGGGCAATTACAAAAAAGGAAGAGAAGAAGAGAAGTAATCGGACCATGTGGATATGGGAAAAGCAATGAAGTAAAAGAGAAACTAGTTGAGTTTTCTGAAAGGAATGTAATGGTTGTGGGTAACACATGGTTTCGGTAGAAAAGTGCCAGGAAATTTACAATATATGACAGGGGTGACAGAAGAATAAAATCTAAAATTGATTACTTTCTGGTGCAAAAGACAAATAGCTGACAGTTTATGGATGTAACAGGTTTACCAGGAGAAGCATTCGATGGAGATCATGGAGTTGTTAAAGCAAAACATGAGGATGTGGAAAATTGAAAGAGATAACAGACAGTAAAAACAAAATGTGGAGATTAAAAGATAAGAATGTACAGGAAGAATTTCTGGAGACACTCGAACATCAATTTCCAGTTACTTACGTAGGAAATGTGGAAGTTGAAATGTCCAACTTGAAAAGTGCATTTGTAATTGGGGAAGGAGTGCCTGTGGTAGAACATCGATGAGAGTGAAAGAAGAGAAGACACCGTGGTGGAATGAGGAAGTGAGGAATGCAGTGAAAGAAAATAATATAGCATGGCAAGAATGGAATAGAGATAAAAACGAAGAAATCAAACGGAGGTGTCTTGATAATAAACGGAAATGTAAGAAGTTGGTAAGAGAAGAAATGCTGGTAAGTAGTTACACAAAAGATGGAAGCAGACTGAGTTGGCAGTAATAGACTGCTGTACGGAACTAGACTAATTAATAGGAGAGAAAGTGTTTACACAAAGCTGATCAAACAGGAAAGCGAAGAGTTGATAAAACTTCCAGAAAAATAAGGAAAAGATGGAAGGGGAATTTTTATAGACTGATGAATATGACAAATTGGGCAGAGGAGACGGTAGTAATACGGTGTGACGACAAAACAATGCTAGAGGTGGAAACAGTAGTCCGTAAAATAAAAATGGTGAACGCACCAGGGATGTATGTAATTAGAGCGGAAATGATACAGGCTTCTCGACCTGTTGGACTACAACGGTTGTAGAGATTGTTAAAGTACATATTGAAACAGAAACGTATGCCATAAGTCGGGAGAAGGGGAGTAATACAGTAACACCAGTCCTTAAGAAAATAGCCAAACGGGATGTGTTACTATCGCTGGGATATCAATCTTATCACAAGTGGCAAAAATATTGGAAAGGATAGAGGAGTATTAGAAGAAAGGTAAAAGGAGAGTTGAAAGAAAAACAGTATGGCTTCAGAAGTGAAAGATCTCCAGTGGACCCAATATTCAGCATGAGGCAATTAATGGAAAGGAATTGGGAATATTGAAAAGATCTGGTCCTGACATTCATGGATCTAACAAAGGCATAGGTCAGTTTTCCCAGGTTGAAGGTTTGGGAAATCATAGTTAAAAAATGACTGAGTACACAAACTGTAGAAACGGTGAAAGCAACGTACGGAAACTTCGTCAGCAGCGTACAGACTCCGGTAGGAAAAACGGAATGGTTTTTAATGAAACTGAACTAACAGGGGATTGTGCTGCCACATCTTTTCTTCTAATGGTCACGGACGAAATTGTGAAAGAAGCAAAGCATATGACAACAGGGCAGTGATGTTTTTACTATTTTCAGACGATATTGTGGTCTGGGAAACGAACAGCAAAGAAGTACAGTAACATCCTGATGCACTGAACAAGCAAACTGGAAAGTATGAAATAAAAACAAGCGCAGAGAAAAGAAAGACCATGGTGATATCAAAAACAGAAAGACAAGGGAAAGGCATTGTTAAAACTGGTGATCGAAGCCTTGTAATTGTTGACAGTTTCAAATACCTAGGGAATGAATTAATGCAGAATACAAGGCTGGACACGGAGGTTAACAAGAAGGTGCAACAGGTCAGTGCACTCTACCAGAGTGTGAGAAACCTTGCCTGAAATAAGGAAGTACCAAGGCAGTGTAAGGAGATGACTTACAAAATACTTAATGTATCCATATTGACTTTTGTGGTTCAGAACTGGACAGTGACAAGTTGGGAGGAGATTAGAATTCAAGTCAGTGAAATTAAATACCAAAGAAGTACGGTAGTAAAGACAAGGAAATACAGACTGATAAAGGAGATCTGAGAATCGAGGTCGGATTGGAAAACCTGAATGAGTGAACTGACAAGAGTAAACTAAGATGGTTTGGACATCTAAATATGATGGAAGAGAAAACTATACCAAAACCGATGATGGAAATTAAGTTCGAGGAAAAGAGAGTGAAAGGGATGCCTGGAACAAGGAGGACCGATTCAATAAAGGGGAGTGCATGAAGAAACACCCTGGACTGGGACAAAATGATGGAAGAGAAATGGTGGAATGAGAGAGTAAGGTAGAGAAGGAGTAGTTTTCAAGAATTGGATAAGGCGTAAGGAGGATGATTATCATTTAATAGAAAAAGATTAAATCGCCAGAGTCATGTTTTTCTACATTAAGAAACATTCAGCCCCTTTCTTCTGGCTATGAGTTCATGTTGTTCAATTTTATGAACGTACTGTACTTATCTTAAAGCATTTCTTGGCAGACATTATGCAATAAATTATCTGTATATGTATTATTCAACACAAGGTTTTCCTTTGTACGTCAAGAAATCTGTGTATCCCGAAATGCTACAGCCATGCTTATTTTATAACTTCCATACACTGCTAGTAACATATATAACCTTTCATCCATACATCTTGTTTTCCATTTATGTTAAAAAGGTGCAAGGTGTTAATATAACTCAATTGGTTCATTGCCATTATTCGACAATGAGATAACAAATGAGATAATGTAATCACAAACAAACTTGTGATTCACGTCCTTTATGAAAACACTATTTGAAAAGATACATCGATTTAGAGAATGATTTATATCTCGGTACCTGTCCTGAATACTAAATTATCATACACTGGATATCGTTCAAAACAACTATATTTTGGGAAGCAATTTTCGCCTTTTGACATGCGTGTGGCCGCAACATGTCGCAGTTGGTGCCAATCTGAAAAAATATTATTGACCAATGTTTAATTTTTCCACCATAAGCAAGGCGTCGAAGATGTTTCATTTATTTCTTCCCTGCCCAGAACATCACTGCATGTTATGAGTGACTGACGATCACGTGGGTCCGACTGAGTCTCATACTCCTTTCATTTACTTGCGTCAGGATCATCTCAAAAGTTTTGTCTGTAGTATCTTCGTCCAGACCTTGTTCCTTTCCAACTTCGACAATATTACGTTTTGTGACATCCGAGCGGTATTCTGTTTTAAGGTAATTCATAGCAATTTGTATGTTTACCTGATACATTCATATTCTTGAAAAAAATTTACAGAATCCACAATCAATTCTGGAACATAATTAGTTATGAAGATTTAATTTCATCAGTTTGTCCATTCACTACCATCACTGAAGTAAACATTTGGTCTTCAAGATGGGTCCGTTGGATCCGAAAACAATTGTACTAGCATGAGGGTATGGGCGAAAGGTGGCTGTGATCTGAATATAATTCCTAAATTCAGTCTACTTCATAGTAAGTTCAGCTTTAATAATTCTTTGGACCACCTCTTGCCTGGAAATAAGTGTTGGTGCTATCGGTCATGGAATCAGTCATACATCGCGTGTAAATTTCTTGTATCAGAGGTGCATTTAGTTGTCATAAATCAAGTTCCTAATACCGAGAACTTTGATTTGGAGGAAGCTGGTGGCACTTCCAGTCAGTCACACTGATATTAAACAGGTGAAAAATCAGGTAATCGAATAGGTGGAATTATTTGAACATGACGTAAGCTTCGTTCAGAAACGCACTCTTTGTACGTGTGGGCGTTTTCTTATTGGAAAATTGCTCTCGAGCACTCGGCGAGAAAACGTAACACAGGAGTCCGTAGGATTCTTTCACCATACTCCTGTGTAAACAATTACTCTCCTTTCACTAAAAATATTGAGCGATGATGGTATGCGGTAGCACCCCCGACCATTAGGGCAATAGTAATAGATATTTAATGATCAGACTGTTGTATAAATTATAGCGATTCTTTGCAATCCCAACATACACCGGCCAGGTGGGCATCAGATATCAATGAAAAGAGTGATTCATCTTTAAAGCAGTACGTCGCTAGTCTGTATGATTGTACGCTGATCCGGGTGACACTACAGTTAATCGAGGCAATTATGTATCTTACGTTGGTTACAGTGGAAAGCGTTAAGCGCGTTAAGAATACAGCTTGTCGTAGAAGCTGCCACATGTATTTCCTAAGTAGAGAAGAATCTGTTCTATAATAATTAAAACGTTCCTTTCTATTGGTGGTCTGACGGGATAGTTAAGCATTCTTTGACCGTAAATGAGCACCTTCAAACGTCTACCGTTCAAAATAAGATTTGAGTACGGCAATTAAATAGAATATATACTCTAGTCATACTATTTTATTTTTAAAATTAAATTCATAAAGTAAATTTTAAAACAGTTACCTTGAATTTAGAAAGGACTTGTGTCATAATGTATCCGAAAGATAAGTAGAAATATTTACATAACTTATCAAATGACTTATGGAAAGGGCATTTACAAGTTAAAATGAGTAATTCTAGTTTAAAATACTATGTCATGTTATCAAATTATCTATCACATGGGCAACAAAACAGTAACCAGAATTGTACGTCTGTTGGTTTTGATTTAAAAGCGTTCGATTTTTAAGACAAAGGTTTGTGGTTCGACTTTTACGCTGTCCTCTGAGTTTGAAATATATTCGTTTGAAATGCAATCGTTGAGAATGTAGTAGTTTCGTACTGAAGTATAGACGTCAAACATTAATGGATCTACGGTAGCTTCGTTCATTGCATTAGGAGGTAACTGAGTGAGAAAATGACCTGGTAAAGAATGCAGATAGTGGATTTCCAAACGAATAGAGTATCTCTAATCCACGTGGGTCGAAGGATAAAGCCAAGTGGAAAAATTCTGGTATTTCTTGCGGACCACATCGACGAGGTTTGAAATTGACATGAAAAAATAGCTGATCCTCTGATTCGATGTTACTTACTTTTTGAAAGGATGAAGTTAATGTTCGTTTTATTTTCTCCCTTCTGCATCTTAATCTCTGTGAATTCAACACAATTGCTTCATGACGAGTGGTTTGTAGTATTATTCATACCAAACTGGTCCCATGTGATAAGAATTAAGAGATCAACATACATCATATTTTAGCCGCGTACCATGTTATTTGGTTATGAGTGAAGTAGTGGTGATGTCATATACCACATACATACATACATACATACACACATTATCATTATAGACTGTTATGCCTTTCAGCGTTCAGTCTGCAAGCCTCTCTAAATTTACTAAACGTCGCCACAATCCTCGATTTGCAACTAGTGTTGTGGCAACATTTAGTTCTATACCTCTTATCTTTAAATCGTTAGAAACGGAGTCTAAACATCGTCGTCTTGGTCTACCTCTACTTCTCTTACCTTCCATAACAGAGTCCATTATCCTCCTAGGTAACCTATCCTCCTCAATTCGCCTCGCATGACCCCACCACCGAAGTCTGTTTATGCGTACAGGTTCATCCATCGAATTCATTCCTAAATTAGCCTTTATCTCCTCATTCCGTGTACCCTCCTGCCATTGTTCTCACCTGCTTGTACCAGCAAACATTCTTGCTACTTTCATGTCTGTTACTTCTAACTTATGAATAAGACATCCTGAGTCCACCCAGCTTTCCCTCCCATGAAGCAAATTTGGTCTGAAAACAGACCGATGTAAAGATAGTTTCGTCTGGGAGCTGACATCCTGCTTACAGAATACTGTTGATCCCAACTGCGAGCTCACTGCATTAGTTTTACGACACCTTGATTCAATCTCACTTACAATATTACCATCATGGGAGAACACACAACCTAAATACTTGAAATTATCCACCTGTTCGAGCTTTGTATCAAGAATCTGTCATTCAGTTCTGTTGAATTTCTTACCTACTGACATCAATTTAGACTTCGAAAGGCTAATTTTCATACCATACGCATTAAACCTATTTTCAAGTTCCAAGATATTAGACTGCAGACTTTCGGCACAATCTGCCATTAAGACCAAGTCGTCAGCATAGGCCAGACTGCTTACTACATTTCCACCTAACTGAATCCCTCCCTGCCATTTTATACCTTTCAGCAGATGATCCATATTGTAAACTCCGAACAGCAAAGGTGAATGATTACAGCCTTGTCTAACACCTATAACTACCCTGAACCAAGAACTCTTTCTACCATCAATTTTTACTGAAGCCCAATTGTCAACATAAATGCCTTTGATTGTTTTTAATAATCTACCTTTAATTACATAGTCCCCCAATATAGCGAACATCTTTTCCCTCGGTACCCTGTCATATGCTTTCTCGAGATCTACGAAACATAAACACAACTGCCTATTCCTCTCGTAGCAATTTACAATTACCTGGCGTATACTGAAAATCTGATCCTGACAGCCTCTCTGTGGTCTGAAACCACACTGGTTTTCATTCAACTTCCTCTCAACGACTGATCGCACCCTCCCTTCCAAGATGCCAGTGAATACCTTGCCTGGTATACTAACCAATGAGATACCTCGATAGTTGATGCCATCATTCCTGTTCCCTTGCTTATAAATAGGTGCAAATTCTGCTTTTGTCCAATCTGAAGGTACCTTGCCAACACTCCATGCTTATCTTACTACTCTATAAAGCCATTTCATCCCTGCCTTCCCACTATACACCATTTCAGGTCTAATTTCATCTATTCCTGCTGTTTTATGACAATGGCGTTCATTTACCATCCTTTCCACTTACTCACGCATAATTTCACCAACATCATTTCCCTCCTCCCCATGAGCTTGGCTGTTAGCAACACCACCAGGATGATTTCTTTTTACATTGAGAAGATGTTCAAAATATTCCCTCCACCTCTCCAGCGATTCCCTGGGATCTATATTGAGTTCACCTGAATTGCTAAAAACACTGTTCATTTACCTTTTTCCCTCCCTTCCTATGATTATTTATTACTGTCCAGAAACGTTTCCCTGCTGCTCGACCTAGCCTTTCCAGGTTATTACCAAAATCTTCCCACGACTTCTTTTTTGGATTCAACAACTATTTGTTTCGCTCTGTGTCTTTCATCTACGTACAAATCCCTGTCTGCCTCGGTCCTTGTTTGGGGCCATTTCTGATAAGCCTTCTTTTTACGTTTAAAGCTGCTCTCACTTCGTCATTCCACCAAGATGTTCGCCTTTTCCCATCTTTACACACAGTTATTCCTAGGCATTCCCTTGCTGTTTCTACTACAGAATCCCTGTATGCCACCCATTCACTATCTATATCCTGAACCTGCTTAATGTCTACTGTTCGAGACTTCTCACTAATCATGTCATGTAATTCTGTCTAATTTCCTCGTCCTGGAGATTTTCAACCCTTATTCGTTTGCAGACAGATTTCACTTTCCCTACCCTAAGCCAGAGATACATAGTTCACTACAGATCAGATAGTGGTCTTTATCATGGAAAAATCCCCGGAAAACTCGTACATTCCTAACAGATTTCCTGAATTCGAAGTCGGTTAAGATATAGGCTATTATGGATCTGGTACCCCTAGCTTCCCATGTGTAGCGGTGAATGCCTTATGCTTAAAGAATATATTTTGCCTGCTGCCATTTCATGATGGATACAGTACTTTTGCTGTGGTATGGGTGGTGCTAAGTAATGACATTCAGAGAACAACTAGTGCATCTGAGTGTTATGAAAGGTGTTGCTCATAGGGTCAGTCGTGCTGCAATAACACTTTCTGACCCAGTGAGGAAAGCAATAGCAAACTACCTCACTCCTCGTCTTGCCTAGTACGCCTCATTCTGGTGCTGCCATTGGTTTTTGCGGTTTCCTTATAACCGCATAACCTTTGGTGGTGCTATTTGAGGATCCAACCAGCCTCTGGGCTGATGACCTAACAGACAGACAGACAAACATAAAGAATATATTCGTAACTGCTAAACCCATACCAGCACAGAAGTCCAGCAAATGCTTCCCATTCCCTTTAGCTTCCATATCTTCCCCATAATTATCGATCACCCTTTCGTATCCTACAGTTCTATTCCCAACTCTTGCATTGAAATCGCCCATTATAACTATTCTATCCTTGCTATTGACCCTGACCACGAAATCACTCAATGCTTCATAAAACTTGTCAACTGCATCCTCATCTGCACCTTCACATGGTAAATACACGGAAACAATTCTAGTCCTGATTCCTTCAACGGACAAATCTACCCACACCATTTGCTCATTTACGTGCCTAACCGAAACTATGTTGCGTGCAATGATATTCCTGATAAAGAGCCCTAACGCAGACTCTGCCCTTCCCTTTCTAACACCCGTCAAGTACACTTTCAAATCTCCTATCTCTTCCTCGTTATCTTCCCTTACCCGAATATGCCTTACTCCTAGCACATCCAGATGCATCCTCTTTGCTGACTCAGCCAGTTCTACTTTCTTTCTTCCATAAGCCCCATTAATATTGATAGCTCCCCATCGAATTCCATTTCGTTCGCTAAGATGTTTCCAAGGAGTCCCTCGCCTGTCAAATGGGAGTGGGACTCCGTTACTCCCATAGGTCCATGGCTTGCTTAAAATGTTCTGAGCTCGGTAAATTCATGAAGCAGGATGCTGCCCTACTTGCACATAGTCCAAGTGAGGATCTCTCCTCTAACGGGTTATGGACCACCGGTGGATTGTATAGTCCTAGCCACCTGAGCACATGGAGGGCCATGACTCGGAATATATCCGAGATGCCCACTCCCATTCCATAGCAACTGGTATTCCGACTCTCAGGGCCACTTACTAGGCCACTCAGCCGTTGACCATTGTTTACGAACTAGGAAGTGACTACAGTAACCCACACAATGAACTATTCATATAACACAGTGGATGGAATATTAAATCGGATGAAGGATACTATAATATTTATTGCAATGCCTTCAGACTGTTAGATATAATATGAAATTAGGCAGAATTGCACTATATTCATGAGATCCTAAAATGTGGTATGTACTTCGTTACTATTTCGCGCCCCCACCTCCCTTAGGCGCGAAGTCCAACGAATACCCACAATAGCTTCTAGAAAAGTAAGGTTCCTCGATATGAAAGGTTTGGGGAAAATACTGGTATATGTATGGCAAAACCTACGGTTTTCTTCTGGTTCGTATGGAATAGACGTTCATGTCTTATGGTGACCTTACATAAAACTGAGTTTTTTTGTTGGAGAAGTTTAAACGGTAAACTAATGAATGTAAAACAGTGCAATGAAATTTATTGTAAATCTATACGGCAGCTAGTATACCATAGTAATATGATGGAATACAATATCTGTTCTTCACAGGAACAGTCTCGTCGTATTTCGTATCTCGTGGAAATCAATGGACAGTTCAATGTTTGACTAACTGAATGAATTGTGCAATAGTTTCTTCTAATCAGAAAGGATGTTAGAAATCCGCGGGCCGTGCTGAGTGGCTCAGACGGTTAAGGCGCTGGCCTTCTAACCCCAACTTGGCAGGTTCGATCCTGGCTCAGTCCGGTGGTATTTGAAGGTGCTCAAATACGACAGCCCCGTGTCGGTAGATTTACTGGCACGTAAAAGAACTCCTGCGGGACTAAATTCCAGCACCTCGGCGTCTCCGAAGACCGTAAAAGTAGTTAGTGGGACGTAAAGCAAATAGCATTATTATTATTATTATTATTTAGAAATCCGCGGAAGCTGGAATATTGAAAGTGAAGGGTACAGTGCTCAGTGTCCAATGTAATTAAAATTCGTCAAAGTAGTTTCTCCTAAGGAATAAGCATAATGAAGTTGTATTCATCTATTCAATTGTTACAGAAAGGAGATTATCAATTATACGTGAAAAATGTATTGTCCATAAAACAATATTTGAAGTACTTCGTGGATGGATAAAGTTGGGCATTCGTATTATAACATTAAATGAAATTGGGAAAGCATATATTATCGTTGGTGTAACAACTGGCTTTCAGAAACTACAATAATTTCAGCATGTTCCTTGCATAATGAGATTTAAGGAACCATTTCAGGTTGGCAGTAATCACATTGCAACAAAATATCTAAAAAGGTTTTGGCGTAAATAACTCTCCGAGTACGGTATCACATGTTACTGAAGTAGAAGTCATTGCTGTGTAGTTAACCTGTAAATGAAATGGCTTATGGCTTTTAGTGCCGGGAGTGTCCGAGGACACGTTCGGCTCGCGAGGTGCAGGTCTTTTGTTTTGACACCCGTAGGCGTCCTGCACGTCGTGATGAAGATGAAATTATGATGAAGACGACATATCCATACAGCCCCAGTCCAAGCGAAATTAACCAACGATGGTTAATGTTCCCTACACTGCCTGAAATCGAACCCGAGACCCCTGTGACCAAATGCCAACACGCTAACCATTTAACCATGGAGCCGGCGGTTAATATGTGACTGTACTAAATTGCCCATTGCCTGAAATAATTTTCTCGATAAGATCCTCATTAATGTCATTTAGTTTAATTTCATTCCAGCGTGAATTAGCATTATGCATATTGCTCACGGTAGAATGTTTCGTAAAATTTGTTGTACAATTAATTTTATAAAAATTTGGTGAAAACAAGTTGTATTGCTCATGGTAAAATTATTTTATAAAATCTGTGGAAGCATCAAGATTGCCATCTATGAACTCACTTCTGAACGAAGATGTGTATGTGCTGCCATCTATCGATAAACTTCTAAATCAAGAATCAGCTGTTCAACTTACAGTGTGTTTGAGAGTATAGCTGCAACAAACAAAGCAAAACTTGCTGCTTTAGCTGCAATTATATGTTGTACAGTGGTAAAAAGGAAGAAAAGAAATGCCAGGAAATGCTAGACTCGGGATTGGATCAAAAGAAGAGAAGAAGGTAGAGGATTGCTGTCCTTGGTCGAAAATTAGTTGAGGTTAGAAGACCAGCATTCATATAGGAATTCGGTGATTGTGTTTTCTGTCTCTTTTCTTGCATTTCTGTTGTGGTAATGTGGCGTTTTAACTTAGTACAAATAAGGATATATCTGGTATTCGTCCAGTAAAACACTAACAGCTTCCTTAGTCCACCCGGATTCTGCCATTTTAGAAAGAAGTGTTCGTTTACAATCGAGCTTCACAATCTTCTCACGGCGTAGCGCCAGCATCATCGTGATGTCAGCTTCGCTGATTGGTTCGTTTCGTAAAATTAATTTTACAGAATAGAACATGTCCTATTTTATGAAAAGTTTTATCAAAGGTTTTATAAAAGTTGAATTTGACCGTGAGCAATAGAAATTTTATAAAATTAAATTATTGTACAATAAATTTGACAGAAAGTTTTACCGTGAGCAACAGGCATTAGTATTTGGAAATTGAAATGTGCATTATGTACCACTTTAAGTTGGCATCATTGAAACAAGCAGAACCAGTGTTCGCAGGTGATACAGATATGAATCACACATTAATGGCTTTTTTAAAACTGTTGATATATACTTTAACGGTAGTCTTTGCGCCAACGGTGCACAGCTGGCAGAAGTATTTAGGCGCACTCTATGCTGCAGAATTCCTTCAGCAGCCCCTTCTCTTTTGGTTATGACGATGAGTGAACACGGGACGCATTTGTGGGCTGGAGAACACATAATTATTTAGTTTTACCACTCGAAGATGTTAAAACTGCATAAATCTTGTGTAGACTGCATGCCAAGTTCGGTAATGATTCGCTTTCGAAGCCAGAAGTATACAAGGCCACTAGTTCTTTCGTAAAGAATGGGAAGTAATATCTAACATCACTCACGCACGCTGTCCCACAACCAACATTACGCCGCACAATATTTTGGAGCTCAAGACCTTCACGCTGACATATGATCGATCTTAGTTTTTTAGTGCAGAAAGTGGTAAAAGTTATGGAAGTTTGCATGTAATCAATAAAACGTAGTTCAGTTTACGCGAAGTCACTTCAAGGTGCATATCAGGAATTTTGAAGGCAAATCAGAACGCTGAAATTACTAAGAAGCTTTCGAATTGCTTTGAAGCCAAAGAGGAATCACTTTTGTTGCCTATTCTGTCTTGTGATGTAACATGGGTACACCATGATACCCCTGAAAGGAAGACTAAAATATCGAGTGGCGTACGAAGGGGAAACAGCTCTGGTGAAAACGAAAACTAGTTTGTCTGCTGGCAAGATTGTCACGGCCGAGTTCTAGGACACTCAGTGTATCCATGTGTCAATTTTCTACTTAAACGATAAAATATCAATGTGTTGCAATACTGTAGACACTTACGCAAGTTTAGAGGGACACATCGTTCTAATAAACGCAATATTTGAGTTCTCAGCCTCCTGCTCCTTCATTATTATCTAAGACACACAGTGCTGTTGCTATGGAATCGAGATCGGAAGAACTATACAGGATAGCTCTGATTCACAT
Source organism: Anabrus simplex (assembly GCF_040414725.1). Lineage (NCBI taxonomy): Eukaryota > Metazoa > Arthropoda > Insecta > Orthoptera > Tettigoniidae > Anabrus > Anabrus simplex. The sequence continues at coordinate 393,237,017 of NC_090266.1, read as the reverse complement.
CCCCATTCTCACAGCCGATATTTGTAACTATGTGACTGCGATATGACCTGACTCCTGAAAAACGACTTCCAGTGAAAATGAGATATAAGGCGTAATGTACAGTTGGCTAAATACCCGTCAAAATTTCGTGTTAAGAACGAACAAAGATACTTACAGTACGATGAAAAAACCGTGCTGACATTATTAGAAGCCGTGTGGAAAAATATTTTTTCTCTGTTTTGCAATGTCGTACAGTAATCTAATGAAGAGTCCCTTCAGAAGGCCTCATTCATATTTGATTGAACCTCATGTATACCCAGTGCTGATCTTGGAATAGTCCAATCTCACATTTCAATAGTGGATCTAATATGAAATTTGATCGATTTTTATTTACAGTTTATAGAACTGATGTTATCGAAACAGGGAGACGTATTTCATGCAGAAGTGTTACTCGTGCCATACTAAATTTCATCGAAGAAAATGGCCAGAAGTAAATATCATTTCTGTAAAATGTAGACTAGAAATATCGTTGAACATCTAGAATCGTGCACCTTTTTTGCTATTTTGCTTTACGTCGCACCGACACAGATATGTCTTATGGCGACGATGGGATAGGAAAGGCCTTGGAATGGGAAGGATGCTGCCATGGCCTTCATTAAGGTACAGCCCCAGCATTTGCCTGGTGTAAAAATGCGAAACCACGGAAAAGCATCTTCAGGGCTGCCGACAGTGGGGTTCGAACCCACTATCTCCCGATTACTGGATACTGGCCGCACCTAAACGACTGCAGCTATCGAGGTCGGTAATCATGCATCTAATCAGTACAGTTCAACAGGGCAGTTTCACAGATATCCCATAGTGAAAATATTTACTGTCGTTGAAGGAAGAAACAAATACAAAGGAAACTAAATCAGTAACATTTCAGGAGAGTTAGGAGTGAAAATTTGCCTGTTAAATGCAATCAAATCCATTTTATTTTATACCAATTACCGTGATAGTATTGCATTTACAACGTTCACTATCCATTGGAAGCCCGCCCCGTGGTGTAGGGGTAGCGTGTCTGCCTCTCCCCAGGAGGCCCCTGGTTCGATTCCCGGCCAAGTCAGGGATTTTTACCTAGAGCTGAGGGCTGGTTCCAGGTCCACTCAGCCTACGTGATTAGAATTGAGGAGCTATCTGACGGTGAGATAGCGGCCCCGGTCTAGACAGCCGAGAATAAAGGTTGAGAGGATTCGTCGTGCTGACCACACGACACCTCATAATGTGCAAGTCTTCGGCCTGAGCAGCGGTCGCTTGGTAGGCCATGGTCCTTCAAGGACTGTAGTGCCATGGGGATAAAGGATAAAGGACTATCCATTGGAAGGAATTATCAAAGGAATTCGAGTATGTTTCACTCATAATACAACATATTACACCACAAATATGCAGTTGATATACGTTATACTATACCAATAATGGATATTTCGTTAACTAAAAATGTACTAGGCAATAAATACAATATGAAACCTGTGTAAACTGGATATATTTTCAAGATACATTTTTATGTAGTATAAGGTTAATTCTTAATATATAATTAAATGGTTAAAGCTAATAAGACTAACTCTGATTTTTACAACATTTTACAGCTCTATTTTCACAAAATGTAGGGAAATAGAATTGTTTTTCATTTTAGCCTACAGCACAAATGATTACAATCCTACGTTCCTTCATTTCTGCCCATGTTCCTCCATAAGCCACTCCACAATTATTTGGAGTTAGTTAATGATAACTACAGCTTTTGTAGTATTTACACCAAACGTGTCATTTTATTTCCGTTATAATTCTAAGAAGGATTATTTTCTACTCGCTCTAAGAACATAATACACAGTGGGTAATTCAGTTGTGCGATACATGTTACTCGACAATGTTCTTTGACACTCACTGCAGTTACAGGAATGGCGTTGCGCTATCGTTATATATTAAGTTGTATTAAGGAAAAGACAACTAGAGCCCACAGTTTGAACATCAAGTTGGACTCCCGACTTTAAAATTCATTAAAAGGAGGGCTCCTTAAAGAATCCGTTTCTAGGTTAATGCGTCTGAAAATAAAAGATTCCCTTGGGACTCCACTTGTATAGCTGCACACGGAAAGGCACACTCAAGGATAAAACTAGAGAGCACTTGGCAATGTCAGACCATATTTGTGCCTTAACTTGTTTCTTAATTGAAAGACTTTGTGGAAGAAATGACAATAACATTCTTCTCGTGTAATTCTTATTTCGGTTAATTTAATCTCACTTTATCTAATGCATTTGCCATCAACTCGTTCGGTTGAAAGATTGCTCAGTGTTTTTTCAAGTGCCCAGAGCAATCTAGTGTCAATAGATGAGCTTTCGTGCAAAGTGTGTCGTGTCCACGATCACACGAAAAATTTATGTATTTCATTCTCCTTAATTTTAAACTACACAAAACATTGCAAAAAATCTTGAATTAATTCCATTGCAATATTTAACTAAAGAGTTATTTCTTTTCATGAAGTCGTACTAAATGGAGTAAGTTTGATATGTTTGATACGACTATCAGTCCGCAAAATGACACATTTAACCTTCGAGTTTCATACCCAACAAAGGTTTTGGATTGGCTAAAGGGGCAAAATTAAAGAGATTCAGTACATAAAATTGGTTATTAGGATGGCAGGTTTACTTCATGACTATAGCACATTCTTCATTATTATTATTATTACTATTATTATTATTATTATTATTATTATTATTATTATTATTATCTAATACAGATGGACCCTATTTTACAAAGTGTTTTAGGGTTATTGTTGAAACATACATTTTTTTTTTTTTTTTTTTGCTAGGGGCTTTACGTCGCACCGACACAGATAGGTCTTATGGCGACGATGGGATAGGAAAGGCCTAGGAGTTGAAAGGAAGCGGCCGTGGCCTTAATTAAAGTACAGCCCCAGCATTTGCCTGGTGTGAAAATGGGAAACCACGGAAAACCATCTTCAGGGCTGCCGATAGTGGGATTCGAACCTACTATCTCCCGGATCAATTATAAATTAAATATAATGATGGTGATGTACAGAACCTGTTTACGAAAGATGCGATGAATGGAAGTTACGAAATGTTTATAACAGAATTTCTATATGAAAATATGGTATAGTGGTTGTGAAAGCTGAATATTACAGCGGTTATAATGAGAGTCTAAATCATATCTTACTCTTGAAAGCAAAGGACAAACAAATATTAAATTATCAACTGTTTGAATAGACCCACAAAAGCGAGAATAGTCACCTGTCAAAATAATTGTAAAACGTTCGAAATATGATTTGAAGTTTCCTTACTTAATATAAATTGTGTTAACTCAAAATTTGGCATCAAAAGTTTGCACTAGTAACGGATCTATTTGAAGCAGAAGTCCAAAGGAGATTCCATTGATTCAATATATGTTCTTTGATTTGTTTTCATGCATAGCATAAGAGAGAACTGTCATACATGACTTCCCGGTTTGACTGAGCAGCAGCTTTTGCTATTTGATGAGCTCTCTCACTTACGATGGACCCAATATGTCCGCGAATCCAGGAAATGCAGATATGACTGTTTTGGTGAGCTATAGTTCTTGTAGAAACTGCTAACGGGTTCATATTATATTTGTTATCTATAGACTTATACGCATCTTGCGAATCACTCAGTATTTGAATCCTTTTGTTGTTGTCACGACACCACTGTATTGCACATTTAATGGCTAGTAGTTCTGCCTGACCGAGCTCGATAGCTGCAGTCGCTTAAGTGCGGCCAGTATCCAGTATTCGGGAGATCGCGGGTTCGAACCCCACTGTCGGCAGCCCTGAAGATGGTTTTCCTTGGTTTCCGATTTTCACACCAGGCAAATGCTGGGGCTGTACCTTAATTAAGGCCACGGCCGCTTCCTTCACACTCCTAGCCCCTTCCTGCCTTATCGTCGCCATAAGACCTATCTGTGTTGGTGCGACGTAAAGCAAATAACAAAAAAGTTCTGCCTGAAAGACCGAACAGCAGGAGGATAGTTAACACTGCGCTGTATAAACTTAACTTTCGTTTTCATACACTACAAAAGCACACCCAACAAGGTTCTTACCGTTATTACTTGGTGTACAAGAGCCATTAGTATAAATGATTCAGTCATGAGTGTCATGAGTGGAGAATCTTCTTGAACATTCTTGGATGACCAGACTGTTAAAAAGTGGCATTGTTGTTCTATAACAGTGTTGATGATAGGGCTAGGTGACGGACTATGTTTCTTAAGTAATGTCAGTTCAGCTAGTCCAACGTCAGTCAAAACGAGCGGCTCAATTCCGGAAATAAATTGTGAATATGTAGAAGTTGTCCGGTAAGCTCGGGGGATCCGGAGAGCAAAGCCTCTTTGAATTTTCAATAATTTACTCCGGGCCCATCTCTTTCCCAGTGTGTTTCGGAAAGAAGATTTTTTTTTTGCTAAGGGCTTTACGTCGCACCGACACAGATAGGTCTTATGGCGACGATGGAATAGGAAAGGCCTAGGAGTTGGAAGGAAGCGGCCGTGGCCTTAATTAAGGTACAGCCCCAGCATTTGCCTGGTGTGAAAATGGGAAACCACGGAAAACCATTTTCAGGGCTGCCGATAGTGGGATTCGAACCTACTATCTCCCGGATGCAAGCTCACAGCCGCGCGCCTCTACGCGCACGGCCAACTTGCCCGGTCGGAAAGAAGACGGACACTATAGAATCAGTGGCACAAATGCCGTATAATACGTACGTCCCCACGACGGTCTGAATGCAACAGTTAATCGCTATAAAAAATTACTGGATTTAATTTTTTTGTTGAAGTGAGTTCTGAATGTGAGTTGTTTGTCCAGGGTAATGCCCTAAAATGATACTTGGACCTCAATTTTTATCTGATGTCCATTCATAATTATTCTTAGTTTTTTCTGTTTTCTTCTCCTCGTGAGAAACATCGCAGAGGTCGTCATAATGGATATTCCAGAAAAAAGGGATACATGTTGATCTTTGCGAAAGCCTCTGGAAACATATTTTGTGGATACTGCTGTTCCAATCTGAAGCTTCATTCTTCGTTTACAAAAGTAAGACCGAATTAGTTTATAGATATATTTTGGGCATCGTTTCTCCTTTAACTAGGACAAAATTTTGGGCCACCAAGCATTGTCAAAAGTACCACTTACGTCGAGAGAAATTAATAGAGCAACTTTCTTCATCAAAATGTACCTTCGATCCATTCTACCACGTCAAGAACAGCATCTTCGGTTGATTTCTGAGGAATAAAGCCATACTGATTGCAACATAGAAAACTATAGAAATACATATGATACACAACTCGATCAATGAATAATTTCTCTAATATTATTCCAAGCTCAGGTAGAAGACAAATTGGTCTATATGATTTGGGAGTACAATTAACTAGGGAACTTCCCTTCGGGATTATTTTAGCGATTACCATTTTCCAAGAAATTTGAAAATGGTTTAGAGCCAGACATGTGTTGAACAGAATGACAAATAAGGAAGGAAAGCAGTAGTTAATATTTGTTATTATATTAGCAGACAATCTGTCACGGCCGGGAGCTTTTTTGACATTTTGCAAAAGGATAATACATTCAACTTCCTGTTGAGAAAATGGTGCATCATACTCAGCATCGGGAGGAATTTCTGAAAACTTTTTAACTGATGCTTGTTGTTCTGAGCCATCTTTTTCACCCGAGAAGTATGTTCATTCATAATTATTCAGATATTTGGCGGTAGCAGTGAAATTTTTTGTGTAGCCGTTTCCAGTTTCTCTTGAGGTGAGGTTGGTATTTAAACTTTCCGGTTTCCTAGATAACTTATAAATATACCCCCAAGGGTTGTTTATCGTTGGAGCAGAGCGAAATACCTTCCAACATACTGATTTCCGTTTTAGTATTAAGTTTCTGTAGTCTTCTTTAGTTTTCAGGTATACTTCTGACGTTAAAGAGGGCAGCGACTTCTGTTACATCGTCTTTGACAAGCCAGTGATCGTTTTCGAAGTATAGAAAGTTTTCCATTCCACCAGAATTGTTTACATGGCCTTTGAGAGGTCTTAGGTAAGTTAAGCTCTGAAAGCTTTATTAGGCTTTCATTTAAGCATTTTACTATTTCATCCAACTCGTTCGTGGATTTGCAGGCCTCTATCTCAGTTGCCATTTTCCCAAGAGTTCTTCTGGCTGCTAAATGAAAGTGGTCCCATTTCATATTCCTGGTCTATATAATCTTGTCAGATAATTAGAAGTATTAATTTTAGGCCTTTTTGGCGTATATTGTATAGTCACAGTGACTAGAGCGTGGTCTGAAAGTGTTGGAAGATCACTTACTTTCCAGTCTAAAATGAAAGGGAAAAGTGAAATATTACACACACTTACATCTAAAATCTCTGGGAATTACTTCGGAAGTACGTTGATTTGTCGCCGTTATTGAGGATACTTAGGTTATTGGCGCTACAAAAATCGTCAAAGAGTTTTCCACGAGAATCTTCCTTAGGGCTGCCCCACAATCCGTGTTTGGCGTTGATATCACCAGTGAAAACAGTTGGTTTTCCTTTCAATCTTCATATATCCACTGAAGGGCATTCATATCGATGTTGATGTATCTTGTGGAATCAAAACAAGCATTACATATATATAGTTCACGCTGATTGAAGGTTGTGCAAGTAAAAACTGTCAGCAGAGCAATATTGTGATAACATTAAAACACTTTTCGATTTTGTTAAACTAGCTGCATGAATCCGTACATCAGGTATATTATTTCTGGATACATGAATATGGAATTCATGACCAAATCCAATCACTTTATATTTTCTCACATTGAGTTCTTGTAGGCATAAAACTGTTCCTCCATCACGTTCTATGTTAAGGAGAAGATCCTGACTAGGCACAAGTTATTTATGTAAGTTTTCTTGATAAATTCATAGACTAACCATAATTGATTCTTGATTTAATGATGTTTAATATTTTCTTATAGATTGGACTGTCTATAAAAGTAGCAGAATGCTGGGTGCTTAGTATGCCATGCTAATTTCTTGAAGTAATTTTCTGGTTTTGAGATTTACAGTTTACATATTACAGTTGGGACAACTATCGATATTTTGAGCTTCTGAGCAATGGGAGCACGTCTGTTGTTTTCTGCAGTTAGTGGAGAAATGTCCGAAACCATGACACGTTAAACAACGGATGACTGGAACATGTTCATTGAACATACAGCTCGTGTACGCAATATAAAGCTTGTCACAATTCATAAATATTTTTAAAATGGCAGGGCTAACTTCAATGACCACATATTGAGTGCTGTCATCTCGCGTCTTCCTCATAAAGCATAGTCGTATGTCGTCTTGGCCTCCGGATAACTTTTGTTTCACAGCTGGATTCTGCTCGATAATGGACTCAATCACTTCATTCTCGGTGACAGGTTAACCTCAATTCCGTGAATGATTATTCTGGGATTCTTCATTCGTTGAATAAAAGCTTACAGTTTCGTGATATTGTCTTCAAATATTTGGACCATACTTTTGCACTCATTTTCATTCCTTGGCTGAAGAACCACACCTTTAGTTCATACCTTTTTTTATTTTGGTTAACACCAACTTTCAGTGATTTGATTTGTGTTGTGGTTTGCATTAGTCTAAAGGTTTGCTCAGAGTCCTTATCTTCACTTTCATCTTTACGAGATACTATAACCACATGCTTAGTTGACGTTATTTAATTTTTAGACTATACAGCATTAGCATAAGTAGCTTGTGGCGTACTAGGTTGTGTAGTACTCACCAGTCTACATAACTCTTCCTTAAAGGTATCCAATGTCAGCCTTATAACATTAATGGACGAGAGCACTTCATCACACCAGTTCCTATTTATTCTCTTGTCCGATTTCAAAGTATTTTACATTAAATTAAATTCATTTTCAGCGGAACGATACATTTCACCAACATTCACAGCCTTGTCTTACCCCTTTCTGGATTGCTACTTCTTTATCATACCTCTCGATTCTTATCCTTGCAGACTGATTTCCATATATATATTGTAGAAAATTCTTCTTTCTCGGTACATGATCCGAATCACCTTCAGAATCTCAAATAGCTTGGTCCAGTCAACATTATCAAATGCCTTTTCTAGATCTTCGAATGCCATGTAATTCGATCCTCTAAGATCACATGTAAAGTCAGGATTGCTTCACGTGTTCCTACATTTCTTCTGAAGCCAAATTGATCTTTACCCAACTCAGTTTCAATTTGTCTTTCCATTCTTCTGTAAATAATACGTGTTAGAATTTTGCAAGCGTGAGACACTAAACTAATGATGCGGTAGTTTTCGCACTTTTCGCATTTCCATAAAGTACTGTAAATAATTTTTTCACAAATTTACATTTACACTCAATTAGCGTATTTGCAATAATAATTATACAGCGTATACAAACTAATTTATCACTCTGCCGAAACAAAATGTTGAACAAATAAATGTATAAGCTACCTGGAAAATAGCACATAATTATGGTACCAGAATTGTACCTGAAAAAAGAAAAAACTTAATTAAAACATAATGACATGCTTGTTCTTGAAAGAACATCATCAAATGCTATAAAACACGCTCAAGAATATTTATAATTATATCAAGTTTAAGGTTTAAATTCCCTTTAAATCCTTAAAAACTTGAAATTTGGAACTTATCTTAATGAAGTCCTCACTTCATTGAAAGTTAAAGTTTGTACGCATTTAAACAGAATGTAAACACCTGTTTGTTCGTTTTTAAACACTTTGAGTGTGATTTGATAGAATCAGATGATGTTCCTTCAATTACGAAACATGTCATTCTATTTAACTAAGTTGTTTATTTTTCAGGTACAATTATGTTATCATACTATGTTTTCTTTTCAGATTGTTTATAAATTCATTTATTCAAAGAATGGTATAGGCACACTGAAAAACCTAACATTTTGAAATTAACTGAATAGAAACTTAACAGAAATGGCTTCAGATATCATAAAAATACAAAGCGATTCACAAATTCCAGGTTATAATTAATGTACAGTTCACCAATTTAACATTCCTCTAAGCCAATCGTGTTGTAGCATTCAGTGTCGTAGAGATCATGTTTTTTAACTCACTGCTGTATTACCTGTGGTAACTTTTTTATACTTTTTATACTTTGTGGCCAATGTGCAGACTCACACTCGTGAAAGGTGTGCCTGTGTCTGACATAAGAATACTCTTTCGTCGTTCTAGTCAAGAAAACGCAATCATGTCTCAGTCTGCCATCCTATGAGTTCGAAAATGAACACTGCACCACAGGGATACACTATTATGAACGCTAGATTTGCACGCTGAGTACTCTCTTTCCATAAATACTGATGCATTGAACTTGGAAATGTACTTGAGCGTAATTAACATACCGTACCTTTCATATCTTTTAAATTTGAGGAAGAAAATATCTTGAGTTTCTTGATTGGGCTTCTAAGCTTTGAACCTCAAATTTTCTTGACGTTCAGTAATTCACACTGGTTAAATAATATTTATAATATTAAATGAGACTGCTAAATATAAACGGGACGAAATTTACTGGTGTGCCGTAATAAACTTTTCAATATATTCACAGAGATTTCTGCATAATATAAAATATATTCTTGAAAATTACTCCAAATTGTTCTATGTGACACAGTAGGATTGTCATTATCAGAACCTATAAATATAAGACAGGGAATTTTAATTTTTTCAGCGCAACTTCACCTCTCTCCAAGAGTTTCCGTAGACTAAATGAATTTAAGTGATTGGATTGTCTTTTTAAGTGAACTGCAAGTGTAGAGTAAATGCTTTGAAGATCGATTGTTTTAATTGAAGCTATTAACAGCCAGCCGGGGGGTAAAGAGCTGCTGAGCAAAGCCCGTCAACTCTACATTTTACTTCGCCAAGTGGTGTCTCGTATTCAACGAACGCTTGGAAGAGGACAAACGGCTGGGTCAATCCGCAGGCTTACCGCTCTAATTATCCTCCATTCAGGCGAGTATCTTGCGGTATAAGTCAGGATTACTGTCAGCAAGGCTTATTGCGCTTCTACCAAAATAAATTGTACTACAGAATTATTGCATCGTTTCTCTCTTTTCGTACCTGGTGCACTAACCTCGTATGTTAAGAGTGGTGTAACCACTGGCGAGATCCCCTCATTCTAAATGAAATATTGGCTACACATGGCGAGGCACAGTGCGGCTTTATGGAACGTCAGCATCACAGATCATTACTAATAGAGAAATAATAGTGCCAGAACACACGCAGAGAGGAGAAAAAATTTACGGCTAGCCTCAATAACTCGTGATTTAATAATAAAAATTCCACCCATTCATGTTGTAATTTCATTGCACGTTCAACATTGACTGCTTTGTAATTGAAACTGAAGTAAATAACCGGAGGGAATATCCAAAACCTGTTATGTACCTACAAGGTTCCGCTTCCCATAATTATACAACATAAAATTCTCAATGTTTATTTCACTCTACTAATACCTGCATTTGGAGATGGAATCCATTCTTTACATTCGGGGTTAATAGTCGAAAACACATAGCATTATATAATATTTAATAATTCACGTTCACGGCTTCAAAAAGGGTGCGGAAGTATATATCAGAACCAAATATAAAGAAATTGTGTAGATTTACAACTACGAATTCTTGGACGTTATGCTGTATACATGAACAGCTTCGTATGAAACTGTGAAGCAGAAGTTAATTTTTACTTCCATATATCTGTTAAGTTACTGAGTGAGTTAAAACTCTACTTGAGGCGAAGAAATCATGAGGGTCAGACCGTAGTGCCTGGTGTAGAACATACGACTGTCAAAGTTTCACTCCAAAGTATATGAAATTCTCGATACGATGAAGATGGATGTCGGGAATATACTAGTACAAATTAATGAAAAACCTTGAGATGACCTGCCACTACGAAAACTAGAATTAAAAGTGAACCGTAAATCCACATTCAGAACCAGCATAATATCTCCCATCGAGGAGCTTATCGAAGTAGAAGAGTACTCACGCACATTGGAATGGTGTGACGCATTTTACCATTATTTCTTTCATGGCGAAAGATCTTTGAATCGCATTTTAGTCGTTAAAAATTATTATTAATGAAATCAACGAATTGTGCAATATACTGCAGGAAAATCACTTTAAACTTTCGAATTTACAGACATACTAGTTTATGTTGCGGGAATTATAAGAAATTCTTTACAAATATAATTCTAGATATTTTCAAAATGATTTGCTTCCAATAATTTCAAAATGATATTTCAGACTTACTCCTTTGTACCGATATTATGTTCGAACAGGTAAAGTTGCAGGTTTTTAATATCTAACATTCAGAAAGATCAACATTTAAGTGATAAAACAAAATATACATCTCCAGAAAAGGAATATCGTATTTTTACATTTTTCTCCGTCATCGTTTCCCTTTCGTTAAGCGGTAAATAGAACGTGCAGCAGAAGAGGAATCAATGAGTCATCTCGGTTTCGAGTACATGTCTCATCAAGTAGTGTAGGCAGAGATTATTGTAGATAGTGGGCGAAGGAACGACTCACAAACTTCGAAAACCCATTAAGAGGGGTAAGGTCCGTAGCCAACAACATATTTAAATATTTTACCACTATTGTAATTTTCCATTTTACATCCGTCGATAATCCAATTTTTGCTTCAAAATATGTACTTACAGGGTCTTGTTCGTGCATGACACTAATTTCAAACACTCCATTATTTTTTGCTCTTTAAGTAAACTGGAATTCGGAACAACATTCAGAGGAACAAATCATCCCGATGTTCTTTACGCATTCATATCTCCTAGGTTCAAACCAACTTGGAAGTCCAAAGTTAATCATATAGCTCTTTGCCATAAGTGTCATTATAATTCTTCTCGTCACGCAAGAAACTTATTCGTAAATATACCAATACAGAAATTACATGTTGTAATGACTGAATGCATTCTTTCACAGTGTATAATTTTTCTTTATTTTTTGGAGAAGCTCAATGAAACACGGTTGTTGGGGCAAAATTCCCCACCCTCGCGGTATTTTAGTTAACCATATTGGTGAAATTTTTATAGTTTGGAATTCAGGAATTGATATTCTGATGCAGCATGACCCAGCATATCATTGTACGAAGGGTGCCTATTGTGAAAGAAATATCTCGTCCCTCAGATCACGATTAATATTCTTAGATGAGTCGATCATTGAAGCCAGGGTCTCTGAGTGAGAGTCATGCATACTACTAATGTACTGAGAAACCGGAAAGTAATGGAACTAAGAGTTACAATATTTATTTTTCAAATGTCGGTTATCAACTTTGTAATAATAATAATAATAATAATAATAATAATAATAATAATATAGAAGACCCGTGTGGGGATTTACCGGTTACCACCATCGGGCGCGTCCCATTGGAATTGGGGAAGCTCGTTGGCTCTGCCGCCAGCAGAGTCAGAGGGTAGTAGGGAAATAAAATACCACCGTGAAAAAAGGTCCCTTGCCAGGGTTACAGCGAAGACTGGTAAATGACCAGAAGCCAGAAAACATCTTGAGGCAACCTCTAGGGCTAACAACCCTAGTTGTAAAAGGATGGGTACCCGTCCAAAGCAAAGTCAAGTCAAAATGCATGAAGGCACAACATTTCAAGAAACATACCCCAGGGGTAAATCTTCGGATAAATCCCTCGTCGTGAACGCCACGGCACACGAGTCTCGTTAGGATTCTGGGGGAGACTCGACATCATGCAGGGGACGAGTCGGAGCGTCTCGGTGTACCCCGAAGGGTCAAAAACTCAGGCCAACATCTAAAACCTTTCTAGCAACTTTCAACATAAATTCACTTACACAAACTGGCCAGCTGAAAACCCTCACCAAAGCTCTTCACGAAAATCAGATATCCATAATTGCCCTACAGGAAACAAGGTACCCAGATGAAGAGCTTTTTGAATCCGAAGGCTACAGATTTTTCAAGAGCAAAGCGCAAAGAGGAATCCTCAATGGAGCTGTGATGCTTGGAACCGCGTTTGCTGTTAGAACCAAGATCCTTAAATCGGTTGCAAATTTCGAACCTGTGAATGACAGATTGTCTATACTCACAATTAAATGCGCGAACAAAACCTACGCCCTAGTTAACGCACATGCTCCTACAAACAATAAGAACAAGTCTGATCCAGACGAAGTTGATAATTTCTGGACCTACTGGATGAAAAATTAAACAAAATCCCCAAACACCATGTCAAGCTTCTTTTGGGTGACTTCAATGCCCAACTAGGTCGTGAACAGAAGTACAAGAAAGTTATAGGAAATTGCCCTGCTCACAGAAGAACCAATCCCAACGGCAAAAGACTGGTGTCCATTTGCGAAAATCACTACCTGCAGGTCATGTCGACCCACTTTCGCCATCTACCCAGAAAGCAAATGACTTGGCAATCTCCCGTCCAAGCTCTCGGAGAGTTCCAAATTGATCATGTTGCAATCTCCAGGAGAAACAGCCCTGAGATTATGAATGTCAAGGTAAAGAAAGGCATCAATGTGGCCTCAGATCATTATATGTCCCTAATCAAATTCAAACCAATTCCCGCAAACACAAGGAAGACAACCAAACAGATCACACGCTTCGACAATGATAAACTTCGGCAAAGGGTCGAGGAGTTCCAGGAGAAGGCTAGACCAAATTACTGTGACTTTAACAACGCCAAATGTCTGCTTGTTGAGGCCGCCAAAGACGTTGCAGAAATCAAGAGAAGCAAAAAGCATGCCTGGTGGAATGATACCTGCGAATCAGTCCTCCAAGAAAGACTCAATGCGTGGAAACAGTACTACTCTACGAAATCAGAAAATGATTGGGAAACCTACAAAACCCAATGTGCCCAAGCAGCTAGGCTGTTCAGAACTGAGAAACGTAAATACGAAAAATCTCTCATTGGAAAGATAGAACAAAACATTAGGAAGAATGAAAGCAGAGAGTACTACAGAGCCTTCAAACGCAAACGCAAACCACCATCTCCATGTTTTGAGCTAAGGACGGCACACTGGCGACGTTAAATGAAGAAAATTGCAGCATTCTGGCAGATTACTTCAAGAATTTGCTTAATTGCTCTAAACCGCGAAGCGTCATTGATACCAAGGAACCCTTACTCAGATACCCACATTCCAGACCACCCGACAGAGATGAAATCAGGCGCCACATTGCCCGTCTCAAAAATTACAAAGCGCCGGGGGAAGACTCAGTAGTAGCAGAACTATGGAAATATGCCCCAGAGGAATCACTTGATATCTTGCAAAAGCAAATAGAAGAAATTTGGAACAAGGAGACCCTACCCGAACATTGGAAAATAGCTTTGATCCATCCATTACACAAAAAAGGCAGCATGAGGAACATCAACAACTACAGAGGAATATCTTTGCTACCCGTGACTTACAAAATTCTATCACTTGCCATCCTGGAGCGTTTGGAAGCACAAGTCAAACATCAAATAGGTGAATACCAAGGAGGGTTCAGAAAAGGTCGCTCAACAGCTGAACAGATCCAAAATCTCAAAACGATCATCAGATATTGTACACTAAGTTCCAAGCAGTATGTGTCTGTCTTTGTGGACTTTAAGAAAGCGTACGACTCCACTGAGCGGGAAGTCCTGCTAAACATCTTAAATGAATTTGGAGTTGATTTGAAACTGCTGGCATTAATTAGAGCCACCCTGACCGATACAAAAACCAAGGTGAAGTTCCACGGATGTCTCTCGCATTCCTTTCACATCAAAACGGGAGTCCGAAAAGGTGATGGGCTATCCCCGATACTCTTCAACCGTGTTCTTGAAATGATCATCAGAACCTGGCGGGTGAGATTACAGGAAACCAACTACAGTCCATTGAGAATAGGAACCAAATCCAAGGGGATCGCAAGAGACTGCTTAGCATTTGCCGATGATATTGGTGTTCTTTCAAACGACAAAGAAACCGCTAGAGCTCAAGTTGAAATTTTAAAGGAATTTGCCGAAAAAACTGGTTTGCAGATATCGTTTGAGAAAACAGAAGTAACGACAAACATCAAGGAGGCTCCACCAAAATTCCATACAAAATACGGGGACATCACCCGAGTATACAAATTCAAATACCTGGGTGAGATCATCATGAAAAATGGACTGGACAAGAAAGCACTTCAGGAGCGAGTACGCAAACTCGAAAATCGCCTACCAAACATCCCGCACAATCTACAACAAAAAAATGCCTTTCCCAAAACACCAAGATACGTCACTATGACACAGTTCTGAAGCCAGTAGTTCTATATTCAGCCGAAACCCTGTCTCTAAATGCCAACAAAGGACTCCTTGAAGAACTGGAGAAAAGAGAACGCAAAATTGTGAAAGGAATCTTGGGATCAAAGTACATAAATGGAATCCATTAAAAGAGATCCAGCAAGGAAGACTACAGCAAAATAGAGAAAATTACCGACACAATCAGAAAAAGACGGGCACGATTTTATGGTCATCTGAAAAGAATGGACGGAAGAAAGTTAACTAAAGAAATCTTTAACTTTTTTGATACAAACCCCAAAACCATAATTCCCTGGTTTAGAAATACCAAAGAAAACCTGCGAATGCTACATATCTCAGCTGAAGACGCCCTTAACAGAGATCTCTTCCGCAAGAAAATATTGACGAACGGGTTAAACCGAGACGAGCAACCGAAGAGAAGAAACGGTGCCCCTTGGACAGAGGAGCGTAAGCAGGCCCACTCACAAAGAATGAGGGAAATTTGGGCTCTAAAGAAGGCCAAGTTCAATGTCAAATGCAACAAGACTTAACGTGGTCCTTGATGGCCCCAGCGAATTATACGGTATATATATAATAATAATAATAATAATAATAATAATAATAATAATAATAATAATAATAATAATAATAATAATTTTGTGTGGTTATTGCCAGCCTGGTGCAGCGCTTCGACGAGGGTAGGTGGCTTCTGCCGTGTATCGGAAAATGCATCTTATTGTTATAGAGCAGTCCTGCTCACTTTGGGATTTTCGTCCCACGGACACACAGGATGTATGTGGGTGGGTGGGTGGGTGGGTGGGTGGGTGGGTGGGTGGGTGGGTGGGTGGGTGGGTGGGTGGGTGGGTGGGTGGGTGGGTGGGTGGGTGGGTGGGAATTAAATATGTGTTCTTCAGACACAGTGGCGCTTGTGGTTACGTCACAGATCGTGAATGTCGACCAGTCACTCTTGATCATTGCGGCAATACCCCAGTTCGAAACGGAGGCACAATCTAATGAAAGAAGAGGGCATCGCCGGACCTGACTGCAGACAGCCGGTAGGAACAATAGTACTTTTTCTGTGTAGGCAGCAGACGATGAAAAATGTCACTTACTCGGGCAGTCTGTTATATCTAAACGGTATAATAGAGGACGCCACTGCAAAACTCAATGAATAGGGAGTCACATCACAACACCACACGGTATATAATTATACTTTACATTTCTTGAGCTATGAAACTGTATAACGTTTTACCAAACTTTATTCTTCACCTTCGCCCTGGCTTTCCCCAATCACTTGGAATAGACACTTTGTATGAATTCATCCGCGTTTCACAGCCGGGTGCCTTTCCTGACGCCAACACTTTGTAGAGGAATGTACTCACGATTACTGAGGATGTGCTGGTTTGTGAATGAAAATGTGTATTAAGACGAACACAAAAACTTAGTCCGCATGGTACAAAAATTAACCACATGTGATGAAAATCCCCAGACCTGCCAGCAATTGAACTCGGGGCCCTCTGAAACGAAGGCCTGTATGCGGACTATTCAGGCAAGCAGCCGGTCTATGTTTTGGTGAATGAATAACAGGAATACTTTCCTTAATGGAAATTATATTATTCCCATTAAAGATCTTTAAATCGTACCTTTCACGTTTAAACCCCGGATATTTGTAGATTCTAATACAAGACTTGTAACTTGTCGGTTTTTATTGAACGCATATGAAAGTAAAACGGTGTCTGTTAATACCGAGTGCAGAATAAATCAAACACGAATATTTAAAAAAGATTTTGGTGCGATTATGGTGCCTTTCACATACTGCACTCGAATCATGTTTCGTTGAATATGGTGCGAATGTGACTGTTCTTGAGCCGTGTCGGGTGTGTTCGCAGTCTCAATTGACTGTGACGTGCGCTTTGCACGTAAGCTGCCCGCATTTCAGTCAAGCCACCAGACTGCACTGGGCTGTTCTTAACAGGCGTCCAGTTGCACAACTCTGTTGATGAAGATAGTACAGTGTGTAGTATACGAACTTCAGAGATATTGGGGACAGCACAAACACCAATCCCTGAGACACGGAAATTAACCGCCAATGTTCCAAATCCCTCCTACACCCCCATCCCGCGAGAAGAAGTTGCTGATTAGTCAGCCATGGAGCTGGACGCAATGAATTATGAAACGAGAAATAATGGTCTGAACTCATACAATACAGTATTTTCAATTTCAAGCTAGCTTTGTGACCATACATCAAATCACATCTCCCCACAACCCTTCCGATACGTAGAAACTATTTGTGTTTGAAGGAACTACATAGTATCAACAAAAAAAAACATTTTACCACAGTCAGTTATAAAGTGGATTTGAATATGAAGTGAGAAATATATGTCCCTTTGAAATATCGTCTCTGACTTCTAGTATAACTTTAGTATATTTCTGAATTTTAATTCTCTAAACACTTGATGATTATCGTACTACAGAATCAAGCGAGACAGCGAATACACCCGGTATTGTTCAAGAATAGTGACGTTCGCACAATTTTCAACGAAATATTGGTTGATTATGGTGCATTTCTTATACTGAACTCCAATCAATTAGATCGCTGAGTTCTAATGCCATAGGTTCGAAAGCTCATTAGGCAATTGTATTTGCGCAAAGACAAGTTCTTCTTATACCAATGTGTTTTGAATGTTATCACGCCAAATTCGTATTCTGAAGCTTTTTCAAGAATGCTCACCCTCTCAAATGTTTCATATTTTATTAAATTATTTTTTCTCATAATTAAAATTATTTCCCAATTTTTTTAATTAAGCTACTGAAAAGCAACGTGAACGAGGAGAAGATATTGCAGCGAACATCAAGTGTAGTCACTTCAATACCTTTGCTCAGATGTAGAAAATGTGTTCACACTACTCTATGACCATACAGTGATTATCCGACAATCAAATTCACAAATAATAATGAATTTCTCAGACCTAAGTCTATGGTAAACATGTTTGGAAGGCACGTCCTAAATAGGGCAAGACGAATACATTAATACATATAATAATAATAATAAAAATAATAATAATAATAATAATAATAATAATAATAATAATAATAATAATAATAATAATAGTAATAATAATAATAATAAGAAGAAGAAAAACGATAAAATCAACAGACAGATTAGGATTGTATATAGTTGACATAAAAGTGCAATTGATTCATTCTGAAGGTAATGCAATTTGCAGAATAATTATATTAATCATTAATGAATTCGTTGCGGAGATAATTGTTGAAGGTTTCTGTTCCTTAGGCGCCGCAGTACCTACAGATCGTACGAATGGCTTTAGAGGGACATCACTGCGTTCGATTTCTAATTACTTAACGTAAGTGGCCAGAAGGAGCCTACAGAAAGAACGTAATGTCCCGATAAAAAAAGCAAGAAATCAGATGTTCCACTGGTCAGCTGAAGAGCGTACTAGGAGTGTGCCTGTCATACATTTCGATATCAACAATATGTACTTGACAATGTACGTCCGACATACGTATTGAATCATTTGTAGAAAAAGCTTCCACTCCACTTTTACACGTGTATTCCTTTCTCATAAATGCTTTACCATCACGTGTTGATGTCTATCATTCAAGTTCCGAAAGAGGACTGAAAGAACGTTCATGTACATGATGATTATTGGAAAGCATTGTATCTCCGCTTGGAATTAAGATCACCAGCAGTGCATTTCTGTGAATTAAATTTTCTCTCCTTGACAATCTGTTGAAGCTGAGATACCTCGAAGATCTTTTTGCCAGAATTCACCTAAGGTTTGCTTTAAAACTCACGAAACACATGTATGCAAACGACCATCAAGTCCACGCACATACATATCCTCCTAGACACTCTTATACATTTATGAACGAAATGAACAAGGAGTGACCATACATTTACTATGACAATGCACTCTATTAGGTATCTAAGTGTAAGGCCACACAGAAAACGTTTTGAAACAGCAAGCGTTAACAAGTGGTCCTGAGCATTTCAGCGCGTAGAATCAAGCCAGCGTTTCAACATGGGCATGGCCAGACAAAGAGCAGAACCGGCTCTACTGTTTACACGCTTACTGCTAAATGCCGCTTCAAGTCAGATCAGTTTGTTCCTTGCTGCTCAGCCGTGAGCAATTTGTCCCGAGATAACCATGTCTTTTGGAAGAGAGGAATTAATTTCGTCAGTTTTTAAACAACTGGTATTGTCGGATGTATCTCACAAATATTTTAAAGACAGGAACGTTACCTGACTGATGCTGTTAAAAGATATTCAGAACAATGGGCAATAATAATGTCTTTTTTACATTTATGTGATACTATGCTTCTTCCAGTTAACAAAAATGTAATAATTTTTGTAGTGACATGATGTTATTTTCTTATGGACTTTAGTTACCTGTATTATTGGTTTAATGTTTGATTTCCTTACTTTATACGAAGATCCATGTGAATGATATAATACGTACATCCATTTTCTACCTTTATACGAAATTATTCTTATTTAATGGTCTAATACGTGTATTTTCTTACTTTACAAGAAACTGTACTTCTTTCAGTTAATTAATAAAATACTATTCCAAATACAATAGAACTAGTGTTGGTGTTTTACTTACAAAGTTTATATAATAATTTATCAAATGCCTCTACAGACGTTCGCTAGTATTAAAAAGATCGTTCACAGCAGTTACGTAATTCTTTATACAAATTAAACTTGCCTAGTTCTTCCCATCGTAAATTAATTTAGCGAGTCCATTGTCTTTGACTGTCAATCAGATCAATCCATACTGGAAAAACCTCGTTTAGCAATAATAAACTCGGAAATGGTGATAGCACTGGCGGCATGTCAGTACAATTGCTGTTCACATACTGCTTTCTATCTGGCCAATGTGCCAGCGCAGCCCAAAGCTGCTTTCCTGCTTGCTCTCACTTGTGTTACTGCTCCAAGCCTAAACCTGCTTTCTGTGTGGTCTTAGTCTAAGGAACTCCATCGTAGTTCAACTGAATCAGTAATTTATGATGAAGGACATTGCATTACAATTTAAAGGCATTGACAAAGAACTTCGACTGCCTTTGACCAAACGTATCAGTTGGCATGAACGCCGCTTGAGTACGCGTTAGTGGGGATTTTATTACTTAGATGCTATGAAAACATTTATAGAATTATTATTGTTGGGCCAAAGTCTTATAATTCTCCAACTGGAGGTTACTCTGACTTAAAAGTCTGGTATGTGTGTTAGGACATTATTATCTGTAGTAAATTCTTTGAATTTACGCAGCGTCTTGGTCACTCTGGTCGTCTTAGTAGGTTACCATTTATCAATAAATATAATGCCTAACAAGATAGACTTTCATTCAATTCATAAATAGCTCAATCAAATTATGAACATAAATTTAATCCCAAATACATTGCAACAACAGCAATAGTAATATAACCATAAAACTACGAATATAATTCCACGAAAGACGTTCACGTAAATATAAATCACATAATGAAAAATCGAAGGAAATATAGCCAGCTCATTAAAAGCTCATTAGAAAACCTGAATGGTTTACAAAAACAATTCAAATTATGATAACAATATAATAATAATGAAAAAGGAACTTAAATTGAATTAACTTATATGTCAAGTAAAAAACGTCGACGTCACATATACCGTGTGATTCAGCCACCCCTTCCAATGTAGTTTTATGTAACCCGTAACATTCATTCCGTCGTGAAAACATCTGCCCTACCGGTATGGCCAAACTACACAACCGGATATGTTGGTATTTACCGCCTCACCATGACAGGAAGTCGTAATATTATACTAGTATTAAACACTGGAAGGCATGCGTGTGCCTTCTAGATCATATGAACCTGACTAACCGTCGAAACAATAAATTGATATTGTGACCGCAGTAAAACTAATACATGCTATAAGCTGCAGAGTATGCCCTACGGTACCGCAGTGTGGTTGGTAAAAGCTCGGCGGAAAGGGCGTACATGGAGGTGGGATGCTCGAGACCGGGGCGAAGTTTCCAGGCTTATAAAATATTTCCTTACTACGTACCGAAAGTTCAATACCCGCTTTCATGGAAATTGTGTGTGGCCCTAAGAAGGGCCGATTAGTTAGCAAGCCGGCCACATACGGACCGGAAATAATAGTAACACAATAGCCCTGTCAACGTTTCATGGCAGAAAATGCTCGATGTGGTGACCGTTTTAGTTTATGCACCTTCGGACCCGCTGCCCAATAGATCGTCTTGCGCACTGAAGCATTCCATGTGTAATTGCTCGCCAGGCGTCCGCGATGATTTGCCGGAGCTCGTCGGAGTTTTCCGGCACTTGAGGGTAAACGACGTTCTTCAAATGTCCCCACAAGAAGAAGTCTAACGGCGTTAAATCCGGTGATCTGACGGGCCAAGAAACAAGGCCGCCTCGTCCTATCAGTTTCCCAGGCAGTTCCTCATTCAGATGGTAACGAACGGATGAATTCGACTGTAGCGTTATTCCATCCTGTTGCAACCGCATCGTTAAATGATCCTGCAAGGGCTCATCCTCCATTAGCAGTGAGAGTTCCTGACGCAGAAAGTGCAGTTAGCGTGGACCCGTCCAATGGCCTCAAGGAAACAAGGTCCCATCATAAGATCCCCCAAGATTCCACACCACACATTCACTCACCATCGTACTTGATGGACCACCTCTCCCACGCAGTGAAGCTTGTCCGTACTCCAACAGTGCATGTAGTGGCGATTGACGTTCCTATTATTGTGGAAGCGCGATTCGTCCGAGAAAAAGTTGTGCGATACAAATGGTGCATCATTGTCCAGCCTGCCTAATAGCCACCGACAGAACTCTTTTCGAGCTTCGAAATTCCGCCGATAAAGCTCTTGGTGTAGCTGAAGGTGTTATGGGTGAAATTTATTTTCATGCAGTATTCGCCAGACGGACGGCTAGCTGGTGTTCACCTGCTGTGTTGTCGCCCATTTACTGATGTATAGATGATTACGAGCTACCTCCAGAACGGCCTCTTCTGTTTCACCCGATGTAACGGGCCTATCGCGGACTGGTGGTTGCTTGGAAATCATGCCTGTTGTCCTTTTGGCGTCCTTCTACAGCGTAATGTCGTAGAAGCCGGGTGTCGCCTGTCGGCAAACCGTTCCTGGTACAGATTTAGTGCCTCGAAAACTTTTTTCTTGCTTTCCCATAAACGAAAAGCATGTCAACGTAATCATCTGTTGGAAACATGCCGATTGACAGCTGAGATGACATTTAGGCCCTAACCAGCGGAGTATGCGCAGGGCACAAGATGATTTACAGCGTCGTTCTACTCTTAGAATGCGGCAAACGTGGGTCTGTGTTAACGTATTCAAGCATCATACCGATGCACAAATATTTGAACAATGCATTGTTCGAACCGCCGATGGCACATTCTGTCGATTGCTAGGCTAACGCCCAACCACATCCGCTACGCTACAGTGCTGGGAACAAGGTTCTAGTAAGACGACAGCGGAGTACATCAGGCATCCGTTTCGGTGGTTAAGAGATTAGTTATTGCACTGTTACCCAGTGTTATACACTGATCGCCCTCTTCGTTTCACCTGGTCACGAGGCACGATATATTAACGTAGTTACATGGTCAAAAGACGTCGCTGCATGATTTCAACGCGTCATCTTTTGCGAGTGGACGGTATAACCTGTCGACAGGTTTCAGAATCGTGTGCAAAATGTGCTCACTGGATATTAGTACCATACAGTACGCCTGCAGGGCAATAGCCACCTTTTAACCATGTCGCACGTTGGTTGGATTGCATAAAAGTGCTTTAGGGAGGGAGGTAAACGCCATAGTATAGACCTAGCAAAACTAAATTTCCAAGTCAGGTTTTAAAAAAATGATAATAATAAACTGCAAATACTGTTAAAAAGTGTTGAAGTAAGCGAAAATGGTATAACGAAAAATTACCGATGTAATAGGCAAACCATTAGATGCTCATTAAGAACTCTTGCATAGTGCACGAAGGTATTTTAATATAATAATAATAATAATAATAATAATAATAATAATAATAATAATAATAATAATAATAATAATAATAATAATAATATCAACGGGGGCGGCAGCAGCATCAACAAAAGGGAGCACTGAAAACGCTTAAAAGTAAAACAAAGCATGCCATTGGCCTAACTGTGGCGGGGGGCGTGGCGTAGCGATAGTTCAACGCACTGAATAGACAGCTAGACACGCGCCAATGACAAAGCAACGATTTTTTTAGTACCTCGCATTATGTGCTAGACTGGGGAGAAAAACAGGACTACATTAAGATAAGTTCCAGATTTCAAGTTCATTAGTATCTAAACAGAAATGGACGTAAATGTTTATACTTTTCCAAATATTTGAGTGTGATTTGATAGAATATGTTGATATTCTTTTGTCCGGCTCCTTAGCTAAATGGTTAGCGTGCTGGCCTTTGGCCACAGGGGTCCCGGGTTCGATTTCCGGCAGGGTCGGGAATTTTAACCATAATTGGTTAATTCCGCTGACACGGGGGCTGGGTGTGTGTGTCGTCTTCATCATCATTTCATACTCATCACGACGCGCAGGTTGCCTGCGGGAGTCAAATCAAAAGACCTGCATCTGGCGAGCCGAACTTGTCCTCGGACACTCCCGGCACTAAAAGCCATAGGCCTACGCCATTTCATTTCATGTTCTTTTGAGAACGAAGTTGTTTCTTTTCCGAGTAGTTACCATATGTTTTCTCTTTTTTTGGTAGTTTATAAGTGTATTACTCAAAATTACATTCGGCAGACTGAAGAACCTGATAATTATAAATTATTTAAGTCGAAGCTGAAATGAGATGGATTCAGTTATTCCAGAAGAATAATTTCGTTCACAGTATTTAAAATTAAATTTCATTCAACCCTACGATGAGCTGATAAATGAGCAGTAAATGGTAATAGTAATAGTAAATAGTGTTAGTTGCGGGGAAAAGTTTAATCCTGATGATTTGCTCTCTGACCTCACCATCTTTCCTTTTCTCGCCCTTTCCATACCATTTTGTAGTGTAGGACCTAGTCTATTGTGGATTGTATTCTACTATAAGGTAATATTGCTCTATAAATTCATTCAGTTATGAACAATAATTTTAATTAATTCTCTAAGGAGGAGGATTGTACGAAATGTCCAATCGCAATGTGCAGGTGAAAACATTTGTACTGTGGAATTTAAAATAGGGACGTTGCCATTAAGAACAGAAGTATTCTAGAGCAATATGTACTTTCTGTCCTCAATGTTGTTTGTGATGACGTTCAGATAATTTATGGCACTCAAGTGAATGAGTCAGCAAAGAGGGGAAAGTGTTGTTAAGCACAGGGGAAGAGTAACAAAGGGAAGGAAGACGTGGGACAGAAACAATTAGAAATATCGATTTATAACGTCTGTAGGGTGTGATAATGATGATAAATAACATAGATTAAGGCATTCGAAAAACAGCTGAGCCATTCAACTGCTAACTATATGGCTAAGTCTCATTTACAGTCGTAATTATGAAAAGTCTTTCATAGAATTCTAACAGTTTTTTGTTGTATTTCATTGGGAGATCAATCAAGTATAGGCTGGCGGTTTTAAGAGCTAAGAACATTAATTGACCTGCGAAAAGTTATGAAAATTCTCACCTTGTTACATTGGTACTTGTAAATTACTCAATCATTCCCAAATTTGTGGAATAAGTGTGAATATGTAAATCCATTTCAGTTAGACATACAATATTTTAACACAATGTATTAAGATGAGAGCTGAAATTAAGGAGGCATTTAACGCAGTGTGACATAGTAACGTCTTTCAGTTTTACTCTCACTGTAAGTCTTGCTTGAATTATAGGTTGTGTTCGACCGACATGAAAGGATTTTCACATGTGCACACTTAACACGTTGACACTAAAATTAATGACATCCAACCAATCCGAAAGAAGATAAATGAGACACACTAAATTTGACCTTGAAATTCGTGAAAATTGAAACCTTAACTTCAACTGAATTTTTAAAACTCCTATAGATTTGAATAACTGATTTAATTTTAAATTAAGTGAATTTCTCCTTGTCTTTGGAAATTGCGTGCTATTTACCAGATTTTGAACGAAAACCGATTGTTTCAATGTATTACATTGGATTGTATTAATGGGTGTCTCTGTTATGTTAGTGATGTCACAAAAAGCATATTTGAATTTTTATCCTATATATTTTATCAGCAACGTTTACATTCTATTGAATTCATAATCGAAGCAGCAGTCTGAACAAGGGAACAAGCGCCAAAAAATGTCGAAATTAATTTTTTGCATAAAACGAGTGTTATCATAAAGACGCTCATTCTTCGTTATAAGGAGGGACCGAAAATCACTCGCGTGCTGGTGTAATTGGACTGTGAAATATACGCCAATTTGAAGAAGGGAACTTATCCCGGCTTGTCCACCATCATCGCTATTGGGCGATTTAGAAAGATTTGTCATGACTTCCCAAGCATTTGTTTCTACAATTTGATCGCAATTTGGGGACTTTTAAAAGGAAAATCAATAGATTGGTCAGAATTTACACACCATAGTCATACAGTGATTTGATTCAAAGCTCTAAGAAGTCAGGATTCAATGTTAAGTGTTATTCAAATCTCTACAGGAAGTACCGTAGACTTAAAGAACTGGTGGCCTAAGATTTTTAAAAATGTCCAACCAGAGGTCCTAATTTTCGATTTCGAAATACAGGCAGTTACAATTTATTTATTACAGTTTAGCTCGTATCTCGCATCTGAGTACATTGACGGTTTGGCAAAAAGTACTTCCTTGCTGGAAACTCCAAACACAGGAGTACTCCGCACTACAAAAGAAAACGCTTATAATGAAAATAATACAGTGCAAGTCAAGAAGGACCAGGATATAGGAAAGATGGTAACATACAGTCCATATGAACATAAACCGTTATATGAAGAAGTATTGATGAGAAAAACTACTGCAACAGCTGCAGATGACATTGAAAGTGAAGGACAGAATGATTTTCAGAGTACATTCTGTACATAATGCTTTCGAAACATGTGAGTACTGTAGACCATACTGTATACGTTGTATTGGTAAGTTTTGAGAAAACAAAATTACTTCTGGTGTTTTAATAAACGATGTTGTTATGCCTATTTCATTATCAGTTTGATTATGATGATGATGCTTTTTGTTACAAGGGGACTAACATGGAAGGTCATCGGCCCCAAATCAGTTTGAAGAAGGGAACAAATTCGTTGTTTTTAATGTCGTATTATTTCACTAAGAACAGTCCAACTGACCTGCCAAAGGTAATGGAAGAGCTGGTTAATGTAAATAAATTCTCATAAAAGTTAGGTTAAGAAAAAGTAATAAATAAGGAAAGTAGGAGGTTTTCTTCGATTTTCTCAATAACCAGATTTTCTTCAAAGTGCTGATTTAGTAAATGTCAAGGTAAAAATTTCGACACGGAAGTTTTCAAAGAAGTGGGTGACTGTGTCAGATAATGGAACGCTGTTATGAATTGATGTATTACAGTCATTAGTAATGAAGCTCTACCATATCGTTAATTGATAACTGAGTAATGTGTTCCCCTCCAAAAACTATAAAATTGTTGCCAGTTGGACTTGAAACCTGTAGGCCTAACATTATTAATATTATACATACATATATTATCATTATAGACTGTTATGCCTTTCAGCGTTCAGTCTGCAAGCCTCTGAGAATTTACTAAACGTCGCCACAATCCTCGATTTGCAACTAGTGGCCTCATTTAGTTCTATACCTCTTATATTTAAATCGTTAGAAACCGAGTCTAACCATCGTCGTCTTGGTCTCCCTCTACTTCTCTTACCCTCCATAGCAGAGTTCATTATTTTCCTAGGTAACCTATCCTCCTCCATTCGCCACACATGACCGCACCACCAAAGCCGGTTTATGCGTACAGCTTCATCCGTCGTGTTCATTCCTAAATTAGCCTTTATCTCCTCGTTCCGAGTACCCTCCTGCCATTGTTCCCACCTGTTTGTACCAGCAATCATTCTTGCTACTTTCATGTCTGTTACTTCTAATTTATGAAGAAGATATCCTGAGTCCACCCAGCTTTCGCTCCCGTAAAGCAAAGTTGGTCTGAAAACAGACCGATGTAAGGATAGTTTCGTCTGGGAGCTGACTTCCTTCTTACAGAATGCTGTTGATCGCAACTGCGAGCTCACTGCATTAGCTTTACGACACCTTGATTCAATCTCACTTACTATATTACCATCCTGGGAGAAACACAACGTAAATACTTGAAATTATCGACCTGTTCTAGCTTTGTATCACCAATCTGACATTCAATTCTGTTGAATTTCTTACCTACTGACATCAATTTAGTTTTCGAGAGGTTAATTTTCATACCATACTCATTGCACCTATTTTCAAGTTCCAAGATATTAGACTGCAGGCTTTCGGCACAGTCTGCCATTAAGACCAAGTCGTCAGCATAGGCCAAACTGCTTACTACATTTCCACCTAACTGAATCCCTCCCTGCCATTTTATACCTTTCAGCAGATGATCCATGTAAACTACGAACAGCAAAGGTGAAAGATAACAGCCTTGTCTAACCCATGTAAATACCCTGAACAAAGAACTCATTCTACCATCAATTCTCACTGAAGCCCAATTGTCAATATAAATGACTTTGACTGATTTTAATAATCTACCTTTAATTCCATAGTCAACCAGTACAGCGAACATCTTTTCTCTCGGTACCCTGTCATATGCTTTCTCTAGATCTACGAAACATAAACACAACTGCCTATTCCTCTCGTATAATTTTTCAATTACCAGGCGCATACTGAAAATCTGATCCTGACAGCCTCTCTGTGGTCTGAAACCACACTAGTTTTCATCCAACTTCCTCTCAGCGACTGACCTCACCCTACCTTCCAAGATGCCAGTGAATACTTTGCCTGGTATACTGATCAATGAGATACCTCGATAGTTGTTGCAATCCTTCCTGTTCCCTTGCTTATAGATAGGTGCAATTACTGCTTTAATCCAATCTGAAGGTACCTTACCAACACTCCATGCTAATCTTACTACTCTATGAAGCCATTTCATCCCTGCCTTCCCACTATACTTCACCATTTCAGGTCCAATTTCATCTATTCCTGCTGCCTTTTGACTGTGGAATTTATTTACCATCCTTTTCACTTCTTCAAGCATAATTTCACCAAAATCATTTTCCTCCTCTCCATGAGCTTAGCTGTTGGGAACACCACCAGGATGATTTCCTTTTACATTGAGATGTTCAAAATATTCCCTCCACCTCTCCAGTGATACCCTGGGATCTATTATAAGTTGACCTGAATTACTCAAAACACTGTTAATTTCCTTTTTCCTTCCCTTCCTAAGATTCTTTATTACTGTCCAGAATGGTTTTCCTGCTGCTTGACCTAGCCTTTCCAGGTTATTACCACAATCTTCCCATGACTTCTTTTTGGATTCAAAAACTACTTGTTTCGCTCTGTTTCTTTCATCTACGTACAAATCCCTGTCTGCCTCGGCCCTTGTTTGGAGCCATTTCTGATAAGCCTTCTTTTTATGTTTACAAGCTGTTCTCACTTCATCATTCCACCAAGATGTTCGCCCTTTCCCATCTTTACACACAGTTGTTCCTAGGCATTCCCTTTCTGTTTCTACTACAGCATCTCTGTTTGCCACCCATTCGCTTTCTATATCCTGAACCTGCTTACTATCTACCGTTCGAAACTTCTCACTAATCATGTCCATGTACTTCCGTCTAATTTCCTCGTCCTGGAGATTTTCTACTCTTATTCGTTTGCAGACAGATTTCACTTTCTCTGCCCTAGGCCTAGAGATACTTAGTTCACTACAGATCAGACAGTTGTCTGTATCATCGAAAAATCCCCGGAAAACTCGTACATTCCTAACAGATTTCCTGAATTCAAAGTCTGTTAAGATATAGTCTATTATGGATCTGGTACCCCTAGCCTCCCATATGTAGCGGTGAATAGCCTTATGCTTGAAGAATGTATTCGTAACAGCTAAACCCATAGTAGCACAGAAGTCCAGCAAACGCTTCCCATTCCCATTAGCTTCCATATCTTCCCCACATTTACCAATCACCCTTTCGTATCCTTCAGTTCTATTCCCAACTCTCGCATTGAAATCGCCCATTAGCACTATTCTATCCTTGCTGTTGACCCTGACCACGATGTCACTCAATGCTTCATAAAACTTGTCAACTTCATCCTCATCTGCACCCTCACATGGTGAATACACGGACACAATTCTTGTCCTAATTCCTCCAGCTGACAAATCTACCCACATCATTCGCTCATTTAGGTGCTTAACAGAAACTATGTTCCGTGCAATGATATTCCTGAGCAAGAGCCCTACCCCATACTCTGCCCTTCCCTTTATTACACCCGTCAAGTACACTTTATAATCTCCTATCTCTTCCTCGTTATCTCCCCTTACCTGAATGTCACTCTATCCTAGCACATCTAGATGCATCCTCTTTGCTAACTCAGCCAGTTCTACCTTCTTCCATAAGCCCCATTAATATTGATAGCTCCCCATCGAATTCCATTTAGTTCGCCAAGTTGTTTCCAAGGAGTCCCTCGCCTGTCAAATGGGAGTGGGACTCATTACTCCCATAGGTCCGAGGCTTGCTTAACATATTCTGAGCTCGGTAAATTCATGAAGCAGGATGCTACCCTACTTGCACATAGTCCAAGTGAGGATCTCTCCTCTAACGGGCTATGGACCACCGGTGAATTGTATAGTCGTAGCCGCCTGAGCACAAGGAGGGCCATGACTATGAATATGTCCGAGGTGCCCACTCCCATTCCATAGCAACTGGTATCCCGACTCTCAGGACCACTTACTATGCCATTCAGCCGTTGCCCATGGTTCACGAACTGGGACGTGACTACAGTAACCCACAAATATGAACCACTTAATATTATTATTCATAATTATATAATTCAATTTAAAATAATAATAATAATAATAATTATAATAATAATAATAATAATAATAATAATAATAATAATAATAATAATAATAATAATAATAATAATAATAATAATAATAATAATAATAGTATATTCATCTTCCTGTCCTACTTAGGAAGTGCCTCGAGAATATGCATACCGTAATCTTAGCTCTGAGAAATTCATGATTATTTGTGGATTTGATTGTCGGGCATGCGCTGTATGGTCATAGAGTATTGTTAACAGATTTCCTACTTCTGAGGCAAGGTATTGAATTGAATGCCCTTGACTTTCGCAGCAATATCCTCTCTCCGTTCACATTGCTTTTCATGTAGTTTAATTGAAATATTTTTGCTTGGTATGTTTTGTAGTGTCCGCCTCTGTGGTGTAGTGGTTAGAGTGATTGGCTGCCACACCAGGGGGACCGGGTTCGATTCCCGGCTCTTCCAAGAAATTTGAAAAAGTGGTACGAGGGCTGGAACGGAGTCCACTCAGCCTCGGGAGGTCAACTGAATAGAGGTGGTTTCAGTTCCCTCCTCAGCCATTCTTGAAGAGGTTTTCCGTGGTTCCCACTTCTCCTCCAGGCAAATGCCGGCATGGTACCTGATTTAAGGCCACGGCCGCTTCCTTCCCTCTTCCTTGTCCATCCCTTCCAATCTTCCCAACCCCCGCCAAGGCCCCTGTTCAGCATAGCAGGTGAGGCCACCTGGGCGAGGTACTATTCATCCTCTCCAGTTGTATTCCCCGACCCTAAGTCTCACGCTCCAGGACACTGCTTTTGAGGCGGTGGAGTTGGGATCCCTCACTGAGTCCGAGGGAAAAACCAACCCTGGAGGGTAAACAGATTAAGAAGAAGAAGAAGAAGAAGTTTTATAGTAAAATTTTGGAAGTAATTTAAATGAAGTATCAGAAACATAATTTAATAAAATCTAAAACCTCTGAGAGGGTGAACATTCTTGAAAATGCTTCAGAATACAGATTTGGTGTTATTAAATTGAAAACACACTGTGATAAGAAGAACTCGTCTTTGCGCAAATACAATTGCATACTGGGCTTTCGAACCTATGACACTGGAACTCAGCGATCTAATTGAGTCTTTATGTTAGTTTCGTTACTGTCAAAACTTGCAATATCATCAATCTTTTTTCCCTCTATTGACTTTGGGCAGCGGTTTCCTAGCGTAGCCATGATATTTTTGATTGCCATAACAGTAAAGATATTGGAAGCTCCGACGGAAGATGTTCTCATACTTATTCCGAAGCATTTGTGACACTTCACA
The DNA here is from genome assembly GCF_040414725.1 of Anabrus simplex. NCBI lineage: Eukaryota > Metazoa > Arthropoda > Insecta > Orthoptera > Tettigoniidae > Anabrus > Anabrus simplex. Next base: position 393,205,459 of record NC_090266.1, on the reverse strand, counting down.
TTTTCCGGTGAATGAACGAATGAACAACTGGACCATTTCCCCCTTCCCACTCCACCCAACAATCTTCGCTCGTTCTGACATATTTTCGTTGCGCCATCGCTAAATTATCCGTTAGCCCGTATTACATTCAGACTACTACCAGCCAAACTCACAATATTTTTAATATCGCACCCATTCACTTCATAATCCCTTTCGCTTTCTTCTCATCCACTTCCAAGAAACTCTCTGTACGATGATAATCGCAACCCCAAGCCGCAGTGAACTGAACCAAACCCAAACTTAATGGTGCAAGAACCCCGAAGGGCCATCGCCTACCAATCGATCGCTGCTCAGTCAGAAGGCCTGCATATTATGACGTGTCGTATTGTCAGCACGACGAAACCTCTCGGTCGTTATTCTTGGCTACCTAGTTCGGGGCTGCCACCTCGTAGCTCCTCAACTGTAATCATATAGGCTGAGTGGACCTCGAACTATCCCTCAGATCCAAGTTAAAATCCCTGGCTTGGCCGGGAATCGACCCTGGAGCCTCCGGGTAAGAGTCAGACACGCTACCACTACACCGCGGGGCCGGCTTGTAATGAACTGAAAGGCATGCGAAATAAAGGAATATTGATACCAATTATAAGGTTTCAGGTAAACAACAGATAATTGTGAAGGCAGTAACAAACACCGGGTAGGACAAACACATTTCTTAGCTGCTGAATCTTCAATATCGGAGGTGCTTGCAATGGTAGCCAAACTACAGGCATACATTTAACAGCCAGTACTCGGTGGCCTTGCCTATTCGTCAGAGGCGTAGATGTGCAGAAGTGAGGCACGTGGAAGCTGACTTAGATAAGAAACCGTATGGGGTCTAAATGCAGATCATAGATGATTTATTGACTGACAAGATTGACTGACACTATGGAGACTGCGAAGCCCTACTCGAGGGGTATAGAAAAAAGAACGGTTCCTTATCCCCACTTCATGCGAGATGATGAGAGCGAGAACAGTGTAATAAGAGGTGTCGGTTATATACAGGGAAAATTTATAGAGATTTTCAAATCGAGATCTTATTTCAATTGAATGAGTTCACTTGAATTTATCAGACCCTAAAATGAACTTCCATTATACTATCCTAAACATAAGTAACCTCTTAGGGAAGCTTAGGTCGAAGTGTCGCTGGGGAAAGGATTTCCTCTTCGTCTAAATGTAATAGTGAAGTTGAAAGACTTTAAACAAAAAATGCAGCCCTACGGGAGCTCTGGTCCACAACACTGCTCGTTGAAACAGAATCTGAGAAAGCTTTGATTGAATCACTATGACATCTTGATAAATGGAGGAATTTTCCCTCTGCTGCAAGATGTGGACTCCTCTGGAATGTTAACATTATGTCTTATGATTCTGACTACATCCACAATAAACAAGTGAATGCATGTAATGGAAAACTGAATCTCCGACATCGAATGTTAACAGTTTTATGTAACCTATTTTGGATAATTAAATGCTTCCTTCGACTCACGATGTAGAAATTTCCAGTCCTGAACGCCAGTCGTTTTTTATGCACGTTGTGGAGATGATGTTTTACCCAATCTACACATTGCTACACCAGTAATGCTTACCAGTTCAGTTGACAGAGCATACATTACGCTGAATTGAATTCTTATCACCTAAACACAAGAACATTTCTTTGCCAAGACGTACTGCATATATTTCCTTTACTATGTTAGGAGCGAGAAGATTTTGAATAATCCAAACTTTTGCACGTCAAACACCACTTTACATCAATAAAATGTAATTAGTTTCTACGTGTGAGAAGAATTAAATGTTTGAATAAATAAGTTGAATTTTATTGCCATCTACTTAGTTTTCAACGTTGAATTACAGAAAACATTAAAATATTGAAATTATATCATACGGATGTAAGATACGTACAGTAATTTCTATACTTGCTATTAGAGAGTTTTGAAATAAATACCTAGACGCCAAAATCAGAGTACACTAGACAGTTTTCTCTGAACCTGAGAGAAATCACAAGGGTAAAGATTTTCTGATTAACTAACTGCCGTCTCTTACAAATGGAGGTATTTCATGCATGTAGCTCTGCGAGATGTATTCGGTTGATTACTGCCCTCAAATCTACTCATTTAATGTAATGCGAAATACATTGAGCATGGCTTACGTTAGAGTATTGGAATGTTCAGTATTTTTAAATCAGTCTTATATAATAAATGCGTGTAGCTATTTCTACCCTACTGCAGCTCTTTTTGAGACAGATCCTCCGACGAGTGTTGGTGTACACCAGCTGTAAAAATTACATAACCACATTTCAGTTTAAAACTGTATCGTATGTACGGTATATTGGATAGTACTTTGCCTGATATATTCGTGTGTATCTTTGTGTACGGTAAACCTCTCGCTCCTTCAGCAATTATCCAAACGCCAGTTTTCATTTCTATTAGAGCATACTAGGATGAAACAACATAGTACTAATAATAATCCGTCTACGCATTTAGCTTTGTTGGTAATCTTTGAGTAGTTCTTGCGAATTTCTAACTTTAATTGTAAATTCTATTTCTGTTTGTGCTTAGTAATAACCTATTGTAATTAGGATACGTCTGAAGGTAGTTTAAAATTATTGCAGTGGAATTATAAATTAGTGTGCTTAATCTATTACTGTGAAATATTTGTGCAGTATAGTAGAAGTATCTGTAGTAAATCTCTCACTAAAATTATGTTGTAGTAGTTGGTGCAGGCTTACCTGCAGTCTAGAATTATGTAATTCTTGTGTATTCCCTTCGGTATTCAGTAATTAACGGCAGTTTTCATCCTGTTAGGGTGTTGTAGGATAGGAATTTAGTACAACTAAGTAGTATTATAGTGTAGTAGTAGCCTATATTAATTACTTTATTGTCGTGTGATCATTGTGTACTATGCTAGACAATATGTCCTTCCTTTCATTATTATTTTACATAGAATAAGTTATTTTATTATTTCTTTTCTTTTCATTATTCAATAACGAATGGCTAAGGAATGCAAGTGTGGGAAATATAGGTGTGGCCAGGCATTAAGGAGTATGGGGGAGGAGTTGGAGAGTTTGACGGAGATAATTAGGATCCTCTCAGAGAAGAGGAAGGAAAGTAGGCCTCCGTCAAACAATGTAAAGGATACAGTAGGTGTAAAAGAGGGATGGGAAGGAAAGGGGAGAATTGTAGAAGACAGATGGTCTAATGTTTGAAGGAAAAGGATATTGCAGGCTAAGGGCTCTATTCAGGATCAGAATTCAGGACAGGTGTCTGTGAGAAATCGGTACGAGTCACTGCAGGTGGAAGAACAGAGGGAAAATGAGAAACAGGGAACTGTTGCTGAGAAGTGTGGCAGTAGGACGAAAGGAAAAGGTGGGAAAGAATAGATGGTAGGGAAAGAGAGGTGGGACAGGGTCTTGGGAGGGAGAAAATGGAGAAGGAAATGGCTTCTGCCGCAGTGAAGAAAGATAGGGCTGATCAGGAGGGGAGGGGATCAAATGAGGTGTGTAGGGTTGAGGCTCCTGTCATGGGGGATTCTGTTGTTAGACATGTGGTGAAGGTGTGTGGAGGAAAGGGAACCAAGAAGGGGTGTTACACAGAAATTAGGTTAAGGCAGATATTGTGAAAAGTAGAAGAGAAGGAGGAGGAAAGGAGAAGGTGGTAGTTTTTCACGTTGGTACTAACAACGTAAGGCAAGCAGGTATAAATTCTAACATAGTTGGGATGTGTGAGATCTGGTAAATGCAGCACAGGCGAAGTTTAAGGATGCGGAGATTGTCATCAGTGAAATGCTGCGTATGAGGGATACTGACCGGAAGGTCACTGGGTATTCAAATGAGACTATGGAGTGGGTATGTGGGAAACTGGAAGTGAGATTTCTAGATCCTAATGGGTGGGTAAGAGATAGTTATCCGAGCTCAGATGACCTTCACTTAAACCGCAGTGGTACATATAAGTTAGGAAATTTGTTGGGAAGGATTATAGGGAGGTACATTGAGGGCAACGGAGTGGTCTAGGCAGCGGTGATAAAGGTACTGGGATCTGGAAGTCAAGTAGCGAAGTCATAAAATGCTAGTGTTAAACTGTAGAAGTATTGTAAAAAAGAAATAGAATTAAGTAATTTAATATATTATATATATACTTATCAGTTATTGTAATAGGAGTTGAATCATGGCTGAGAAATGATATAATGGATGGATAAATATTCTCACCGAACTGGAGTGTCTTTCGTAGAGATAGGACAGGAATTGTAGAAGGGGGAGTATTCATTCTTGCGAAAGAAGAATTTGTAATGTACGAAAATGTTAAAGATGACAAACCTGGAATTCTGGGTGTAAGGCTCATATCTAAAGATAATAGGCAACTTGATGTCTTTAGAGTGTACATACCAAGAATTGGAAGCGCTGATGATGATTCTGAATTATTTGATTAGATAGTCTGCTTTGTGGGAAACGATATGGAATGGAACGTGACTGTAGCGGGTGATTTCATTTTACCAAATGTCGATTGGGAAGGTGATGCGAACGACCAGAACAAATGGCCAACAAATGGCAAATAATTTAACATGGAAATAGCAGGTGATTCATAAAGTGATGGAACCAACTAGAGGGAAGAATATACTGGACGTGGTGCTGCTAAACCAACATGAGCTCTATAGAGATGGTATTAGTGATCACGAAGCTGTTTTTGTCATAGTAAAATATAAATCTCATAGAAAGGAACTTCTCGAATTCAGCACTATATGGCAGTACCATATGGGTGATAAAACAGTCATGAGGGAGTTTTTAAGAAGTAACGGTAAATAAGAATGTAAATAGACTCTGGGATTTGTTTAAAGCAATTGTTGAGGAATGTAAAAACAGGGTTGTAACTTTAAAGGTGGTAGGGAATCGAAAAGATCCACTATAATATAACAGAGAAGTAAACATTCTAAGAAGGAGGTGCCGATTGGAATTAAATAGTTTAGAGATGGTTATGGAACTAAGGATAGATTTGAAGGAACTTACTAGGAAACTGAATCTAGCAATGAACTCAGCTAAGGATAACACGATGGCAAGCATAATTGGCAGTCATACACATTTTAGTGAAAAATGGAAGGGTATGTATAGGTAGTTTAAGGCAGAAACTGGTTCCAAGGAGGACATCGCAGGAATCATTAATGAACAAGGGGAGTGTGTATGTGAGGATCTCCAAAGCAAGAAGTATTCAGACAGCAGTATGTAAAGATTGTCGGGTACAAGAATAATGCCGAAATATAGGGGGTTACTAATAATAAAGAATTATTAAAATTTACTTACGATAACAATTACATTTTGAGTAAGATAAAAAAGTTGAAAACTAGTAAACAGCTGGAATTGACAAAGTTTCAGATGCTATACTAAAGACATAGGCTATCTGAAGTACTTATTTGATTACTGTTTTCATGAAGGAGCTATACCAAATGAATGAAGAGTTGCTCTAGTAGAAGGTATGAGTAGAGGAAAGGGTGATAGACATAAAGCTGAAAATTACATGGCAGTCAGTTGGACATGGATTGCATGTAATCTTTGGGAAAGCATTCTTTCTGATTATATTAGACATTCCTGCGAAATTAATAGCTAGTTCGATATAAGGCAATTCGGGTTTATGAAATGTTATTTTAATGAAGCTCAACATGTTATTCTAGTGAAGCTCAACATGTAGTATTCCAGCAAGATATAGCAGATATACTGGATTCAGGAGGTCAAATGGACTGTATCGCGATTGACCTATCTCAGACATTTATAGGGTAGATCATGGGAGCCTACCGGCAAAAATGAGTACAATTGGCCTAGACAAAGGAGTGACTGAATGGGTGGCTATATGTATAAAAGATAGAACTAAGAGAATTAGAGTAGGCGAATCTTTATCTGACCCTTTAATAATTAAGGGGGAAATTCCTGAAGGCAGTATTATTGGACTTTTAAGTTTTCTTATACCGGGTGGTACAGCTGCCCCTATTTTTTCCCGAATATATGCAACCAGCTAGGACGTAAATGCCTCTTAGTCCCATCTTGCGCAACACCTTACAGCAATGTTATGTGCACAATGGAAAAATGGTACAAGAGGCAGTAAGTGAGGTCCATCTCAAAAACACTGTACCATTTTATGTAGAGCGGTGTCCAATACTCTACTAATTTTTACGAAATGTTACTATACTGTACAAACCATAAACACGCCTATAGCTGTCGGTAGAGAATTGCGCACCTGATTGGTCCAAGAGGCCATTTTCTTTTGATAGAAAGGGCGGTCGTGGTATCATAGAAAACGTGATAGGGTAAGACTAATTACAGACATGTCAATGCACCACCATTTTGTACATTCTCATCACATCGAAATTGATAGAAACGTGTTTTGCACTGTAGTTTATAATCTGTGGCACGCAAACGCTGTACAGCAGATGTGATAGCTTACGCCATGTAATTACTACCGTTAGAGCGATCAAAAAAGGCATAAAACGGGACCATAAGGCTGTAACTCATCAGTAACTTGTCGAAGCAGGAACTTCCGCTCTCCTCGTGAATACAGAGTTACAAGGCCGGCGCTTGTACGTTGCAAATAGCTGCGCGGAATTACGTATGGAAGACGTACCTCGATAGGTTACTTGAAGCAGGAAGGCTTTCAACCATTCTTGAGTCATGTATTTTTTAATGTCATTTAGTATTCGCCTAGACATCGTTTACGAATACCTTTCTGAAGTCTCCGATATTCTTCTACGGAAGTTATAATAACCAGGTATCATAAATATCGCCACATGCGCACCGATTGTGAATACCACCCGAAACATAACGCTGGACTCATTCAACCAAGTAACGCGTAGAAAATGGTTGCAACTATCTGGGCGTAAGAGAGACGCGATTCTTTAGTTCACTGTGGTGTTTGCACATTCGAGTTAAGAACTTTTATCATCAACGATCAGTATCGAAGCGAAAGCCTAGGTAATTCCATTAGTACAGAGCTACGGGACCAATTCTTTGTCGCCTTCAGTGGCTACATGGAACCAATCGCAGCGAGCATACGATATGTTAGCAGCCATTTAGAGTTCGAATCTAGTTACGAGCTTTTAAATTTTACTTTTATATTATACTTGTAAGGCCATTCGTAATAAATATTTAACGTTCTTAAGTCTCAAAAGTAATTTGCCACCTTTACAAAGAAAGCATGTCCGCCTCTGTGGTGTAGTGGTTAGCATGATTAGCTGCCACCCCCGGAGGACCGGGTTCGATTCCCGGCTCTGCCACGAAATTTGAAAAGTGGTACGAGGGCTGGAACGGGGTCCACTCAGCCTCGGGAGGTCAACTGAGTAGAGGTGGGTTCGATTCCCACCTCAGCCATCCTGGAAGTGGTTTTCCGTGGTTTCCCACTTCTCCTCCAGGCGAATGCCGGGATGGTACTGTGCCCGACATAGTCAGTCTACGAACACGAGACACCCCAGGGGTGCTCAGTTCGGTGGCTGTAGGCTTATAAAATAAATGAATGTGGCAGGATTGACATAGGGTTCATCGAATAAGCACGTTCCAGGTATAGAACAAATATGACACTTTTATTTAATGAAATGAAATATTGGCCATCCTGAAATCTGTGATTATGACTATGATCACTACGTTATGGAATTTAATATGGCTCTTGATGTAACAAACCTAGGTGCAAACAAATGGGATGGTACACGGCAGTTGTTTTCCCTAACATTCTAACAGAGTATTGTTACATGGTGAAATTTTTTTTATCGTCTTTAAAGTTATTAAATCATTTATTTAAAGTTGAATCAAAAATTTTCATTCGGAAAAATGAGGTGTGGGCCAAGCCTCGATCGACAATCTGGAAAAAATGCAGTAATGGTAAGAACGAGTATAATAAAGAAATATCCAAGATTCAAAAAGTTTACAATTATAGCAAAAATAAAATTTACAGTCGTTATCTTAACAATTTTGTAATTATAAAATGAAAAGTTGAATTTGCCTTGGTTTTCTCTAAGTTAATCCGAGACGTCGGATATACCTGTTCACGTCATCTCACATCTCGTTTCGTGAGAATTAGTACTGAACTTTAAGCATCTAATCAATAATTAAACAAAATAAAACGCCTTCTGGGCTTGCAAACGTAAGTAAATGGGGAGAATATCATCCATGTGGAAATCCCGTCCACTATCAATCGATAATGTCAAAGTGTCACATATTCAGAACAGAACACATAGAATATAATTCTCTTACTACTAAGAAATTACTACTTCTACAGCTAACTACGGAAATTGTCAAGAAGACTGTGATTACCAAGAAGAAAATATCTACACTATGTACATGTCAACGAGTGTCGATCAATCATATTACTCTCCTGTTAACAGATTTATTGAGTTACATCACGATTGAGTTACCTCATGAGAGCGAAAAATTGCACCAACGAATGAGCTTGCATAGTCACGAATCAAATATTATTTAGATATTTCGTCGAAGACCTGTTCTTCAGACCTAAGGCCTTCTCGAACGTTCACCTGTACCTTCAACTTGAAATTATTGAATTACTTGAGAAAAGTTGGGATATTCCCACGAATTAAGAAGTACATCGATTAACATGGACTTTCATTTTCTTCATCTGAAGACACTAATATTAGACTACACTGCATTCATCGCGAATAATCCATTAACATGTGAAAAGCTCAGTTTCACGAAGATTCATGTCATGCACAATTATTCCATATACTCCACACGTACAGTGTACTACCATGACAACTCTAATTTGTCGCATCCTAATCTCAAATATGTGTAGCCATGAAATATCAGGACCTACCATCGTCCTACAAATACCTTATATCCACTTAAATGTGTCTCCATGATTAATTACTCTAACTAATTATCACATAACCACAATGCACATTTTCACATTAAATTCGTATATAGAATTTAGACTCAATATCCCGATGACACGTTATCTCAAACACGAGGTACAAGTAGAAGTTCCATTACAAGAAAAATATTGAAAATATGGACGAAATATCCTACCATTAAATCCATCGGACATAAATTAATTCATATTCGTGACGAAATTCACTCAATAAGCAAAGATGGTGTCGATAACACATGGATAACTCTATCAGAACCCTCACTGTCAAATTCATGGCCACATGGTCATCAAGCAATCGCATGTGTCAGTTTTTACGACATATTCGAGCAAATATACAACCATAAAATGTGTCAAAATAGCTTGCTAAGAAGAAAGAAAGAATAGAACAAAACTACATAGAACAGATATAAATGAGACGTAATCGACTTAACTTAAGGAGAAATCTTCACGTCTGGAAGTCTGGGTTCTCAATCAGCCATGCTAGGATGAAAGAATCTGCATCCCGACGCTGCCGACGGTGGTCGATAGTTTAGAACTTCATGGTGAAGCACTGGTAATCCATAATGCGAAGTTCCGTCCTCTTCTGGAAATGATCACGTCCACGTCTTCCGCGTCCACTCGTGAGAAAGCTGAAACTTACACAAAGTGCTTTAGAATAAACTCCAAACACACACGTAACTGTATTTTGGAAATGACACGTACGTAAGGGATTAATATCTGCACATTCGACGTCTGATCACAGCACTGTTCTAAATTGTATACGATTATCGGAAGTGTAGAGCACAGGAGTGAAGCCACTATTCTTGACGAGAGTATTCACGACGTTCCACGCTGAGCGACTGCAGATGATAGTCCAGGAACACGTCAGTGAGTGTGAGAGTGAGTACTTGTATCACATGACTTAAATATCGTGTCTGGTGCACATGCACGGAAGTAAAGTCAATTTAGATACTAAATTCTTCTACTGTACGAATCTACAACTTCATTACCATTTTAGCCACAAGGTCGTGTAAATTATTTCAAAATTTCAGTTTTTAATTTATATCCTCTAAATGTGCTATTTTTTATCCAGTTTATTTTAATTTAATCCTTGAGCCTTCCGTAAATATGCATGTCACGCCGCCAAAGATATTATAAGTATTTCATTCATATCGTTCCTCACAATTACAGGTGACACGCGCTGGTATCTCTCTTTCTCTCGCCAACCTTCATTTTTTTTTGTTAGCCGGGCGGTCGCCCTCTTCACGTAAAAAAACTCGTTCTCGTCCTCGCCCAAGGTCGCCGACAAGCGAACACAAGCCATACCAACACCTGTCTATTCAGCTGTGGCCTCACGGTCACAGTACCTAACTTAAGGCCACGGCCGCTTCCTTCCCTCTTCCTTGCCTACCCCTTCCAATCTTCCCATCCCTCCACAAGGCCCCTGTTCAGCATAGCAGGTGAGGCCGCCTGGGCGAGGTACTGGTCATACTCCCCAGTTGAATCCCCCGACCAAGAGTCTGAAGCTCCAGGACACTGCCCTTGAGGCGGTAGAGGTGGGATCCCTCGCTAAGTCCGAGGGAAAAACCGAACCTGGAGGGTAAACAGATGATGATGATGATGATGATGATGATGACAAAGAAAGCATACATACGAAAGGAATAATAACATGCGACTTCCATATGGCAAACGACTACAGGGAATGAAGCGCAGTGCACGTGTTGTCAACATTCTGACCCACCCATTCAACCAAGCAACTGCGCACGTTCGACTCGAAGACCAACTAACAGCGGTCTACACTTCATACGTAGGGCATACGTGAAACAGCATATCGTAATCCTGGCAGCAACGTGTGAGCACGTACTGTACGGTTAGCACGAAAGCAAACATTATGTATTCACGGGATGATTATGTGAATATGGTACTACTTTATGGAGAAGCAAGGCAAAATGCACGGGAAGCCAGACGCTTGTATCACGAACGATTTCCTGGACGAAGGCTGCCAACTGCAGATACATTTCGACGTGTTGAAAGACGGTTGCGTGCAACGCGGTCATTTCATACATTACCCCCCGTTCGGGATGCTCCAGTGACGTCTGGAAATAACGACGAAGCTGTTCAAAATGCAATTGCATACAACCCGCACACAAGCTCACGGGCCATCGGAAATGAACTGAACATCAGTCATGTATCTGTACTGCGAATATTGCACCGCCATAAATTCCACCCTTTCCATCAACAGCTGCACCAGGAACTTCACGAAGGTGACTTTCCAAAACGGATAGAATTTTCGCAATGGATATTACAAAGAGTTGAAGCTGATGCGAATTTCTTAATGGACGTTCTCTTTAGTGATGAATCCAGATTTCAAAACAACGGAACTGTTAATCGTCACAACTTCCATTACTGGAGCGTCGAAAATCCTCACTGGATCAGGGGAGCTCGATTTCAGGTACAATGAGGCGTCAACGTGTGGTGCGGGATACTAGGTGACAAGATAATTGGACCATATTTCTTGGAAGGAAACCTCACGGGACGACGCTATCTAGAGTTTCTTCGTGAGTACCTCCCACTCTTATTGGAGGATGTGCCCCTTATGACATGGTTACGGATGTGGTTCCAGCAGGATGGAGCTCCCCCACACTGGTCGTTGGCAGTACGGAACCACTTGCATAGGACATATCCTGGACGATGGATTGGACGAGGGGGTCCCGTCACATGGCCGGCTAGATCACCTGACCTTACTCCACTCGACTTTTTCCTCTGGGGTTATTTAAAGGAAAGAGTCTATGAGCAGGAGCCTGAGAGCCCGAATCATTTACGGCGGCTCATCACGGAAGCCTGCAGGCAGATTCCACTACGTATGATGCAGCAAGCAAGAATGTCTCTCCTCCATCGTGCTCAGCTGTGCATTAACGAAGCAGGTGGTCATTTTGAACATTTGCTTCATTAATCTAATGGCCGTGCATAAGCCCATCGCACCACTGTCGGTACAATCTCACTTTATTGCGAATAGCTCTTTTAAGAGCTCCTTAAAAAACAAACATAGCTGAGTACCTGCAATATGAGAACTGATCATGATTTAGATTTGTCGTCAACAACACGACTCTCACGAACATCAACAACGCAATAAAAATATTCGTCGTACACAGGACTCGAACCGCCTACTAACGAACACCGGTACTCTCCTTTAACTTTTAGCAAGCTCGGCTATCACGGGTTGCTGATTAGCGATGTTGTGTTGCTGCTACTTCTAGTCATTCACCAATAATATTCTCTGTACAGGACGTTTCTGCGACACATAATTTTCCGGATTCTTTACCATCAATTGGTATTTTATCATTAATGCTGATTTGCTTGACACGAATAAACGAATTATGGAAAGCGTTGTAAGAGCAGACATTGTAGTGAGTAGTCAAGGTCAATATTTTTAGGTTCGACCATAATCTACGGGCTGCATAAAACTGCGTGAATAGGGGCAGCTGTAGCACCCGGTATATATATATATATACCATTTATATATAAATTATATGAGTAAAGAAGTGGAATCAAAGATAAGGCATTTTGGGGGTGATGTTATTCTGTACACAGTAATAAATAAGTTACAAGATTGTGAGCAACAGCAAAATGACCTGAATAATGTTTTGAGATGGACAGTAAGCAATGGTATGACAGGGTTAAAAGTCAGGTTGTGAGTTTCACAAATAGGAAAAAGTCTTCTATGTTTTAATTACTGCGTTGATGGGGTGAAAGTTCGTTTTGGGGATCACTGCAAGTACCTAGGGGTTAAAATTAAGGAAGATCTTCATTGGGGAAATCACATGAATATGACTGTAAATAAACGGTACGGATCTCTGCACATGGTAATAAGGGTATTTAGGGGTTGTAGTAAGGATGTAAATCAGAGGGCATATAAGTCACTGCTAAGACGCCCACTGCCGGCCCCGTGGTGTAGGGGCGTGCCTGCCTCTTACCCGTAGGCCCCGGGTTCGATTCCCGGCCAGGTCAGGGATTTTTACCTGGACCTGAGGACTGGTTCGAGGTCCACTTTGCCTACGTGATTTGAGTTGAGGAGCCTTCTGAGTGTGAGATGGCGGCCCCGGTCTAGAAAGCCAAGAATAACAGCCGAGAGGATTCGTCGTGCTGACCACACAAGACCTCGTGTACTGCAGGCATTCGGACTGAGCAGCGGTCGCTTTGTACGCCAAGGCCCTTCAAGGGCTGTAGTGCCATGTGGTTTGGCTTTTAAGACCCCAAGTAGGATATGGTTTCAGCGTATGGGACCCTCAGCAGGATTACTTAATTCAAGAACTGGAAAAAATACAAAAAGATGCAGCTCGATTTGATTGGGTGATTTCCGACAGAACAGTAGCGTTACAAAAATGTTGCAAAGTTTGGGATGAGAAGTCTTGGGAGAAAATGCGACAAGCTGTTCAACTATGTGGTAAATTCCGAGCTGTCACTGGAGAAGAGGCATGGAATGACATCAGTAAACGAGTAAGTTTGAGTGGTGTCTTAAAAGTAGGAAAGATCATAATATGAAGGTAAAGCTGCAATTCAAGAGGACAAATTGGGGCAAATATTCGTTTATAGGAGGGGGATTTAGGGATTGGAATAATTTACCAATAAATTTCCAATTTCTTTGCAATAATATATACATTTTGCAAGTTGCTTTACGTCGCACCGGCACAGATAGATAAGTCTTATGGCGACGATAGGACAGGGAGGGGCTAGGAGTGGACAGGATGTCGCCGTGGCCTTAATTAACGTACAGCCCCAGCTTTTGCCTGGTGTGAAAATGGGAAACCACGTAAAACCATCTTCAGGGCTGCCGACAGTGGGGTTCGAACCCACTATCTCCCGAATACTAGATACTGGCAGCACTTAAGCGACTGCAGCTGTCCAGCTTGGTTTGCAATAATTTAAAAAGAGTATAGGAAAACAGCAGATAGGGAATGTGCCACCTGTTTGACTGCCCTAAAAGCAGATCACGATTGATTGATTGATTGATTGATTGATTGATTGATTGATTGATTGATTGATTGATTGATTGATTGATTGATTGATTGATTGATTGATTGATTGATTGATTGATTGATTGATTGATTGATTGATTGATTGATTGATTGATTGATTGATTGATTGATTGATTGATTATATTTTCAGATACCGCGAATGGAAACTGAATGTTATTCTGCTAGAGGATCGTGTTGTGTATGGTGTATGAGTTGCAGGCATATTGGGCGCAGCACCGGCATCCAGCCCAGGAGCCTAGGTATAAAACATTTGTGTTCGACATCCCCAACCCAGCAGGGAATTGAACCCGGGGCCCTCAGAACCAAAGGAAACTATACTGATCATTCAGTCTAGTGGTTGTACGGTCAGTCTAGTATCTGGTGACAAGGTTTGGGAATGGGAGAATTTCGTTGAAGTGGACTATTATGAACGAGGCACCGGGCGAGTTGGCCGTGCGGTTAGAGGCTCGTGGCTGTGAGCTTGCATCCAGGAGATAGTGGATTCGAACCCCACTATCGGAAGCCCTGAATATGGTTTTCCGTGGTTCCCCATTTTCACACCAGGCAAATGCTGGGGCTGTACCTTAATTAAGGCCACGGCCACTTCCTTCCAACTCCTAGGCCTTTCCTATCCCATCGTCGCCATAAGACCTATCATGTCGGTGCGACATAAAGCCGCTAGCAACAAAAAATGTCAACAAACCGAAGTGGCAACATTTTAAGCTCAAGTTCAGTCCTTCATGTGTATGTAACAAAGAAGGAGTATGTGGAGTAGAAGTGCTATCCCCCATCAATAGGTCAGATCCTTCAGGTATAGAATTGATTTACAGTTCCTGGCTATGAGTAGCCACGGTCGTCTTTCTCGCACTCCATTAGTGGATGCCTGTCTGAATAAGCCATCCTATTATCACGGTTGCAACTTTATAGCGAATGAATGGAATCCTGTCTCAAACTGCTAGATCATAACATACTTCCACAAATAATGCTTTTTTATAGTGGTTTGGTGCAAGAATGGGATTAGATACATAACATATTTCTGGATAATCCTGTTTTAATCGCCAGATTCCATTGTAAATTACATGGATTTTATAACCATCTATCCCATATCGATGTTTGGATACGATTGGTGTTGCAAAACAATGTTATCTGTTATCACAAGGAGGCTGTTTGGGCAGTATTCTGTTCTGCATTCCTTTTGTGGAATTGTTGTGGTAAATTAATATAATCTGATGATCCTAATACAGTATAGCAGGTGGCTCAAGAACGCCGTACTTTCTACATATAAATGTCCCGCATGCACAAATGATGAATGGGATGTCTACCAACTGATTTTCACAGGGGTACTACTGCCAGCGGGCAGGTTACGTCAGAATATGAAGAGATAAGAATCGGAGTGTCGCTCGCAGCATGTTACGCAGCAACACCGGTCTAATGCACCCCCATGCATAAGTAAACATCGTTTTCCAGCGCATACTTCTAGGCTGCTGTATGGTATAGCCGCAATATATTTGCTGTCTGCATATCGAAAATAACTAGTGTATTCAGCAGCGATGAATAGACAGAGATTATTTTAAATAGACAACCTGGTCGGAATGCAACAGAAGCTCCAAACAGACGTATCCCTTCTACTCACGTGTTTCGCCGAACAGTGTTAGTTTTTGTTTCAATCATGCAACTCTTTTATCGAGTGGAATGTCTACACGTGCATAAATTAATAAGTTACTAGATATCCTTTACAGCATCTTTGGCGTGTCTACCAACAGAAGCAGCGATTCGATTAGGGGTGGTGCGAGGAGGGTCAGTCACCCCCCCCCCCACTCACTTTGTGGAGTGAACATTAAATTTTTGTTCCACTTTAGCCAACTGGAACTATGAATTATTTTAAAAAGCACTTGCCTAGTGTGAAAATGGGAAACCACGGAAAACCATCTTCAGGGCTGCCGACAGTGGGATTAGAAACCACTATCTCCCGAGTGCAAGCTCACAGCTGCGCGCCCTTAACCCCACGGCCACTTCGTCCGGTATACTTAAATAGAAGTACGGCATGATTATGCAATTAAAAATCATTTAGTATTTAAATACACACTAAGAAACTAACAGACACTAAAGAGATTGCCAGACTGCCAGACTGACGAATGCGCGCGGCAAGCGGGTGAATTATAACTCAGTAGCCACGACCTTGGCAAAAAAAAATATCCCTACTACCCTTCCTCACAGCACATGCAAAGTCTCCACTACTTGCCGTAGCGCTATACAAGTCGCTTAGCCGCGACAAACGGCGTTTTGTGCGTATTTCTGTCAATAATAATGTTAATAATTCAAGAAAATAAACGAAGGAATTAGCAGATAATGTAACAAGGTTTGTACAAAGAGCTTTTTAAAAATAATTCCCAGTTCCAGCTGGCTAAAGTGAAATAGAAATGTAATGTTTATTCCACAAAGTGGGGGGGGGGCGACTGTCCCACCTCACCCCCACCCCCACCCCTAATCGCCGCTACTGTTTGTAGACACGCCAAAGATGCGGAAAAGGAATTCTAATAGCTTATTAATTTATGCACGTGTAGACATTCCACTCGATAAAAGAGTTGCATGTATGAAACAAAAACTAATACCGTTCGGCGAAACACTTGAGTAGAAGGCATACGTCAGTTTGGAGCTTCTGTTGCATTCCGACGAGGTTGTCTAGTTTAAAATAATGTCTGTCTATTCATCGCTGCTGAACACACTAGTCATTGTCGATATGCAGACAGCAAATATACTGCGGCTGTACCATACACCAGCCTAGAACTCTGCGGTTGAAAACGATGTTTACTAATGCAAGGGGTGCATTAGACCGGTGTCGCTGAGTAACATGCTGCGAGCGACACTTCGGTCCTTATCTCTTCATATTCAATCAATCAATCAATCAATCAATCAATCAATCAATCAATCAATCAATCAATCAATCAATCAATCAATCAATCAATCAATCCTGATCTGCATTTAGGGCAGTCGCCCAGGTGGCAGATTCCCTATCTGTTGCTTTCCTAGCCTTTTCCGAAATGATTTCAAAGAAATTGGAAATTTATTGAACATCTCCCTTGGTAAGTTATTCCAATCCCTAACTCCCATTCCTATAAATGAATATTTGCCCCAGTTTGTCCTCTTGAATTCCAACTTTATCTTCATATTGTGATCTTTCCTACTTTTATAGACGCCATTCAAACCTATTCGTCTACTAATGTCATTCCACGCCATCTCTCCGCTGACAGCTCGGAACATACCACTTAGTAGAGCAGCTCTTCTTCTTTCTCTCAATTCTTCCCAACCCAAACATTGCAACATTTTTGTAACGCTACTCTTTTGTCGACGTGACCAGCCCACTGGCAGTAGTGCTCCTGTGAAAATCAGTTGGTAGACATCCCATTCACCATTTGTGCATGCGGGACATTTATGAGTAGAAAGTACGGCGTTCGAGAGCCACCTGGTATGTATGAAAATGCGGTAATCAACACTTTCCTAATTATATACCTACTAGTGAAGACATGACATAGACCAATTTAGCTGGACATGTGATAATCAAGGTTTAAAGTATTTGACTATCACATATTTGTTTCACAGTACATTATTAACTTTTCGTAACCAACAGAACATAGACTCTCTAATCTCGAAGTTGATCTACTCGCACCGACCCTACGTTAGGGTCTTTAATCCGTTAGTCCAACTCGTCCCAGGTGTGTGATTAGGTGTAACTGGCAGTCCAACAACTTGTAACATTGAGTTAACTTCAAGATAAAATATTCTCTCCCAGTTTGTGCAAACTTGGGATGATCAATCATTTGGCAGGATGGTGTGGATGAAAATTTGTCTTGATAAATTAGTGATTCGTATAACACATACTAAGAAGCCATGAAAAAATACAAATTGGTTAAACGCAAACCCATATCTGAGTTCAGTGCATATTATTATAAATGTAGTCAAATAATGGTACAAAATGATATAATGTCCACTAATATCACAGTTTATCCACAATGATGTGACTTTATTTTCATAAACTCTAATCAAGAATATTTCATTTTGGATTTTTTTCGAGTTTTATTAGGAAAATTATGTCTTCTTACGGATATGAAGAGGATCAAGAAGATCAATGGGAACCTTATAAAAATGGGTATATGTGGAAACGAAGGGAAGAAAGCATTGCCAAGGCGCATATGAAAGGATTCATAACAATTTAAGGATTTGGCCCCTTCCACGGTTGCATCAGCCCCAATTATCGGCGGGAGAAAGAGAATTTAAACAAATATGTTCTCGTTAAGAATTCTTCACCTCGTAAATCTTATGCCATTCGGTGGGATTGGTAGCAATTCAAAAGTTCTTTTTTCGACCTCAACTGCTTTAAAATAGAGAAGGTGAATACATCACCTCAGCCAAGACCCAAACTAATTTATATCTTTGTAGTGGTATGATAAACTAATATTTTGAAATTGTCTCCGCCAAGCCTTTGCCAAATTAAATTTACAACGATTTATGTTTGCTTAGAGGCACGCCGTGCTAGCAGCACTATGAAGAGGTTTTTCACAATTTTTAACAGGCAAAACACAAACGGGAGTAACCACTAAAATAACACACAACCTGCAAGTTAAAGGAAACTCCTCCACTGAACACTAATCTACACCACAATACCATGCGCATTTCAAGACTTTGCTTAGAAACTAGAATTGATGAACTCAGTACTTTTAAATAAGTGAGAGAAAATATAGGTATTGGCTGTACAGAAAGATATATAGATGATTTATACAGGTTTGGAAGGAGTAGGTGTAGAAGATCTCTCAGAATTAGGTTCGTCTTAGACTAGTGGCAAATAGAATTCTGAGCAGCGCACGACACCTAAGGAAGAGTAAGGTATGGATAAAAAGGGTCGTGGACATGAAAAGCGTCCAGGAACAAAGAGTTTTACAATTTAATGTAAGAGAAAAAAGGAGGTCGAATCTACAAGCATGCATTAGAGGAAGGAGCTCGCATGTGTTAGGCGGTTACTGCGCCAGAACGTGGACAATGAATTATCTGGGCGCTATGTTCAATGATCAAGGTAAGCAGTTTGGATCATCAACGGAAGTGCATAGTGTAGAAGTGATGACATGAAGAAATACTCAGAGTACGTGCAGTGTTGGTATTGTTAATTCTGGGTAGATGATCCAAGAGTGTACGTTTGAAGATCTTCCATCTCCAAGACCGGTAGAAGTAGTTATTGGGCCGTAAAGCCATCTCGGGAGAAAGGGCAAGCCACACATACATGGAAAAATCCCCATCTCCACCTATATGTATGTTTACATAAACTCTACTGAATATTTACAGATGTATAGACAATTTTAAATGTACTTATTTACAACTCAAAACACTGTACTCCTAGAATAATAATTATATTACTTTATGGTATGCCTATTAAGAGTAAAATGATCCAATAATTCATACCCGCACTCATACACACTCTTCCGCGCTCATTCGCATTCATAACCACACCCACACGCACGCATTCACATTCGCCCATATTCAATTGTACTTGCACACACCATTTTTGAAATATTAATTTATACAAGTTTTGTACATCTCATATGGGTTTCTAATTATATATGATTTTTCTTCACGGCATGGAGAAAGTTAGAAAAAGAAAGGAGTTTTATTTCAGATGGTAGAAGGTTCCATAACCGGGCACTACGTGAGTAAGATCTATTTAAATAAGAGGGGGTTCTGGCGATTTGGGTGAGGGGGGGTCGGTACAGGAGTAACTCCTCAAACTCTCTTAACAGAGCGGTAATTGAGCTGCAGGCGGTGGAAAAGGGAGAGGTGACTGCTGTCTGTCAGGGATTTCTTAAGAAAGGTTACGTCTGTTTGTTTACCCAGGGAGCTCACTGGCGGCTATGACCTGGCTGTGTTTAAAGGGATGTGGTTGTTTATTGTACGTGCTGCTCGGCGCAGGATACCTTATAGTTTTCTGATATTTTTCATGGCCGTTGGGCGCCAGGAAGAAAGTCCATAAAGTAGTATCGGTCGCACGGGAGAAATGTATGCCGTTTGTACGGCTTTAATTCTTCCTCCGATACGACATCTACGCGCAGAACCTAGTGCTCTCTATGCCTTACACTTCACTTACTCCACTTGCTTATTCCATTTTAAATTCTCCGCAAGGTGAATACCGAGAGGTTTGATGGAGTTGGAAGGCGGTTGTTTTTGATTCCTCATAGAGTAAGCTGTTCGGAGTGGTTGTCTATCTCTGCTTTTTATTTATGCACATTTCATTTACACCACACCACAGAGCTATACTGTCCAGATCCGACTGGAATTGTACCAGGTCATCATTATTTTTCATTGCTCAGTAAATGACTGTGTCTTCGCATACCATACCATAGTCTAATTTACACAATTCGGTAAGTCCGAAGCATAAATCGTGTACAGGAGGGACACTGTCACACTACCATGAATTACTCCAGGAGTAATCGTGGTTTAAAAGAAGTCTCTTATGTGACACCTGGTCAAACATTTTGCTCCAGTCCAGGGTCACACAGTGTATTTTTGAGACATCCGTCTCCTCCGAAGACAACTGCTGCTCTTCTGTTATTAACAAGCTAGCATGATTCAGTACATCTGTGTGTTGAAAAGTAATACAGTACCGTGATCTTGCAAAAAAAAAGCTAGCCTCTACATACCTTCTGTTCTTTCTTCTTTAAATGGCTTTACGTCGCACCGACATACTCTGGTCTTATGGCAACGATGGGATAGTGAAAGCTAGGAGTTGGAAGGAAGCAGCCGTCGCTTGAATTAAGGTACAGCCCCAGCGTTTGCCTGGTGTGAAAATAGAAAAGCACGGAAAACCACCTTTAGGGCTGCCTACAGTAGGGTTTGAATCCTTTTCCTCCCAAGTGTGAGATCACAGCTGCGCGCCTCTAACCGCACGGCCAACTTGCTTGGTCTGTTCTTCTAATAATCAATGAAATAAATATCCTTTTATAGCCACCACCTAGTTTTTCACCTCCCAAATGCAGCGCCCTCTCATAATTATACTACCATACCGCACTTTACTCGAGAAAAGTACCTAGCCTCTGCGCAAGCTCTCTCCGTTGAGACTCTCCTGAGAAGGTGGGCAGAATCTGCATTGCATAAGGAACTGCGTGTTTTGTGGCGGAGAATTGTGTTGGATATAGTGTGTGAGTTCTAGGAATGTAAGGTGCAGTACAAACACCCCAGGAACCGAGCCGGAAGAACTAAAATTCCCAGTCCACCAAGGCATGGAGCCACGTTTTCCTATTCAGAGAAGGTTAAACAGGAAAAATAAAAATTATAAAAAGTAAATAGTGAATAAAAGTAGAAATAATAACAAAACATGTAAACTCAACTAGAGGTGTCGGGTTACAAGTTGTGCGACCCAGAGAATGAATATGACATGATCGGGCAGTATGTCAGGTCGCGTTAGTAACTATCTTGTCTAATATCCCTGTCCCAGCTTTTCTTATAGGACTAATGTGCGGTGTAGCAGTCATCTTATCCTTTAACCCAATCACACTAGTCCCAAGTCTGAAGAGTCAAAATCAGCAACCCAGCTTGGAACTGAACCCCGTTTCCCTATTCAGAGGATGTTGCACAGGATCAGTTAAAGAGAGGAGCTCAGCAAATATCAAGTAATGCCAGACTCAGCTAGAAGTCCTGGTTTATAAGTGGTAAGACACTGAGAACTTCATATTCTTATAACTTTTAGCGATCGTGAACATGTAATTGTTACGTGGTCCCAAACCACTATCTGCACAACAAAGTTCTGACCACTATTTCTAATTAATAATAGAACCGCTATTTAAAAACTTTTAGTTTAGACCATTACTTAGAATTCATTAGAACTGGCGGCAGCATTCTGACACATTAATTAACACAAATGTAATTAACCCACCACTTAGAACCCAATCCGAAATTTTAGTATGTCATTAGTGATTAATAGTTATCCCAGTATTTTATCCATTTAAGGTTCAGAGTTTAACACTGTTTACATTTGAATAAAGTTTCTTATAAGCCGATAATTTAATCCATTTTTAACCATCCGCAAAATCTCGGCATCTCAGTATTATTACACTAGCCTGCAAAATAAAACATTTTTGTGCGGTAAAAACTAAAATAGGTGAGTTTTATGAATTTATTAACGCAGAATTCGAGATAAAAAGTAGTTTTTGCGTATCACGTCTGGTTTAGTGGCAATCTTACAAAATATTATTTTATTCTTACGTAAAATTGTTGATACTTAGTACTGATTAAATTTGATGTATTAATGTAAATTTCAGCTTGCAAAACATAATAATATTTTGCATGCATTGAATACACATAAATGCTGCTTTATAAACATGTAGATGGTTTGTATTATATTTTTTATTACAAGTTGTCCATTTCATGACCGTATCGATGTTTAATCAAGAAGTAAGTATAAATAACCACCTAATCGATACTTTATTAATGCCTCAGGCAAAAATTGAATAAAATTAAAACTTACAGGACATGTTTCGACCACTTAGTGGGCCTCTTCAGCTGTATAAATAAAGAACTGAAAAGAAAAACATTAACAATAAGCACAAATAAACGTTCTTTGGAGACTCCTTTGATAAAAATGGAGGTCATCAGATTAGGTCATCTTGCCTCTCGTTCTTGTTTGGAAAAGATGTTTATTCTGCGCTGTCTAGAGGGTCTGTCTTTGAGCGCGACCTGGTGAAGTAACGATGTGATTATAAAGACGAATTTATTAATTCACAAACGTATCAGTATACCTGAAATAGAAAACTTCATTACTATCTTGGAATTCGTTTTGAACCACAATTTCTTCTCTTTTAATAATAAAATATATCAGCAAGATGGACTTCCAATGGGAGCGCCGGCTTCTGGAATTTTAGCTAACATTTACCTCGACTTTTTGGAACACACTCAGATAGTAAGTCACATTAAAGGACTCGATCTCTGGCTTCGATATGTTGATGATACCTATGCCATAATTAACAAGGAAATAAATGATAGTCACAGTATCCTTAATACTTTGAATAATTTAGAACCAAACATAAAATTTACAGCTGAAGAAGAAGAGAAAGGCATACTCAATTTTCCGGATATCCAAACAATTCGTAAAGACAACCATTTCCAATTTAAAATATACAGGAAACCCACTTTTACCCCGACTACAATCAAAAGTGATTCTTTACATCCCATCTCGCAAAAGAAATCAGCTTATTATAGTTTCGTCAACAGAGCCTTTGAAATTCCGCTAACAGAAACAGACAGAAAAAAGGAACTTTCTTTCATTCGTCAACAGGCTCTACATAATGGTTTCAGTTTGAAATTCATCAATAAAATCATCACTAAATGCAAATACCAACAACAAATTAAACTTAAACAGTATTCAGAAAAAGAAAAAGGATATGTAAAATTCACCTTTAATAACCCGCAGATTTACGAAATCACCAACTTATTCAAGAAACACAATACCAAGGTAGCCTTCTCTACAAACAACAACACGAAACATAGATTCTTTAGTCATAATAAAGCTAATAAACTTAAAGATGACGAATTCCAGGAATCGGGTATTTATAAGCTGACTTGTGCTCAATGTAAAAAAACTTACGTGGGACAATCTGGAAGGAACTTCTCAATTAGATATCAAGAACACGTCAATGCTGAAAGATACAAAAGATTCTCTGCCATGGGATCCCATATGAAAGAGTCCAACCACAAATTCACCAATATAAAACAGGACCTTCAAATTATCTGTATGATTAATAAAGGTAATCTTATGAACAACCTGGAAAACATCCACATCGTTCTTGATAAATTGGAAAACGGTGAAGAGAATCTCAACGAAAACAACGAGCATAAAAACATCTTATATGAGAATATTAGCAAATACTTAGAATGGGTAGACATGAAACAGACTAGACGAACAAGAGATTTAATCAAACACGACATCGCAGAAGCACAGCCCAATCTCCCTCCTCCCTCACATGTTATTTTAGATGGCGATAAAACTCTACTTCCCTTCTCTCCAGAGCTTTCCATGAATTGTCAAACTGTATCACATCGTTACTTCACCAGGTCGCGCTCAAAGACAGACCCTCTAGACAGCGCAGAATAAACATCTTTTCCAAACAAGAACGAGAGGCAAGATGACCTATTCTGATGACCTCCATTTTTATCAAAGGAGTCTCCAAAGAACGTTTATTTGTGCTTATTATTAATGTTTTTCTTTTCAGTTCTTTATTTATACAGCTGAAGAGGCCCACTAAGTGGTCGAAACATGTCCTGTAAGTTTTAATTTTATTCAATTTTTGCCTGAGGCATTAATAAAGTATCGATTAGGTGGTTATTTATACTTACTTCTTTTATATTTTTTATGTATATTGAAATTCGTGAAACTCAAGCATAGAGCGCCTATTTAGTTTCGGCTGTACAGTTGCTTTTAAATTAATATAACCGTACCTCGAATAAAAATTACATGGTTAAACGTACAAACTTTTGTTACTTACATTATGTGCAGGTTGGATTCACACCTCCGTCTTTTCCCGTTTTCCATGGAATTTCTGTGTTTTTGAAGTTCTTGAATGATCTCTAGAAGGGTCGTCTCGTGCAACCGACCAACAGTAATCGGCCATCATATTCACATCCCAACGTCCCTGATAGCGTCGTTCTGCATCTTTGAGATCCTGGTGAAACCTTTCACCTTGTTCTTCACTGACAGCTCCTAAATTTGGAGGGAAATAATCCAGATGCGAAGCTAAGAAATGAAGCTTAAGGCTCATATTACTACCGAGTTCCTTAAACTTTACCAACATTTTCCTTACAATTTCTTTGTATTGAGGGCCCTTAATGTTGCCAAGGAATTTAGTCACTACATCTTTGAATGCGCTTCATGCCTTTTTCTCAATTTTGGTCATCGTGTCTGTGAAAATTTTATCCATCAGTTTACGAATCTGTGATCCATCAAATACGCCTTCTTTGATTTTTTCATCTGATAATGAGGGAAATTTAGTGGATAAATATTGGAAGCATAGGCTACTTTTATATAATGCCTTGACATACAGTTTCATCAATCTTAATTTGATGTGCAAGGGTGGAAGTAGAATTTTTTCACGTTCAATAAGACATTCAAGACATTTTTTGATCCTGGTTGTAGTTGATTCCTTTCTGGCCAATTCACTGTATCCCGATGTTTATCCTGTGCCCTGCTATCCCATTCGCATAGGAAACAGAGAAATTTTGTATAGCTTTTTGTTGTCCCAGCAACAATCCAATGATCTTCAAATCACCGCAAATTTGCCACCCATGCTCATGATATTTAGTTTTTTCAAGCACCAACTTTAAGGTCTTGTATGTTTCAGACATTTTTGTGGAGTGTGCAAGTGGACGAATGCCAGAACATTTGTATTATAAAGCAAAACAGCCTTTAAACTTATTTTGGAAGAGTCAATAAAAACACGCCAGTTACTAGGATCATGCTCTTTCTCTCCCAATCGACGTAGAAGATTTGAAACATCCGTACAAAATACAAGTTCATCTTCTTGAGTATAATATTTTCGGACTGTTATCTTTGAAAGGAAACTGCTTTATCAGTCCATCATAAACATTGCATAAGTGCAGGGGCTTTTAACACGCCTGTTTATTCAAGAGATCTAAGATGAAAGACAAACTCTCAACTGTCTTATCTTCAATCCTACATACCTCGCGGTCTATTGCGTATCTGGGGGAGTTTGTTATGAATTTACCAGGAAACCCTCAACTACGAAATGAAAATTTAGACAGCAATAAACCTATAATAAAATGCAAACAATAACAAATCAAATCGCATAATTGTATTCTAAAAAAAGTTGCGCGAGAACATCTCTCAACATTATATCTTACGAATACATGCAGATACTAAAACACCGAATTGCGTCAAAACTAGACGTGATAGGAAAAATATAGCATCACTTTTGGAATCAGGGCAGCGATTTCAATAAGAATTATATATTTTCAATTTTACTGCAAAATCATGTTGGCTAGTGTTATTATCCGACCTTCCGTACGTAAACCACACATTTAAATTCACTGGTAATTTCATATCTGTGGATTTAATGTAACAACATGCCTTATTTCTAACACTAAAAATATAACATTGACAAAAGCGGTCGAGAAGTTAATGCAAATCCCATCAGCACGCAGTTGTGTCTAACTTGTAACTCAATACATGGGTGAGCGTAACACTCCCCGAAACACAACAGTAAACAAATGATAAACCCAGAGTAAATTTATGTATAACAAAGCAAAATTTAATTAATGATTTAACCCATATTTACAGTTAATTTAATTCTGTCCCCCCACTCTTATCTAAACTAAAACACGGAACCAAGAAGCAATCCATGTGTTACGTTATGTAACCATTATTAATATATGTACAGTATTTCCCCATATTAATGCGAACAATGTTCGCACATAATTAATCAAATCATATTACTCATCTTTTTGTAGGCTTCTGCCGCTGGACGGACAAAGAGCTGAGGCCCCCGTTCGTCTTACTCTGACGTGGCATTGGCCTTCACGACATGGAGATGAATTAATCCCGTGCACTTATACTTGTATATCACGCATATCTTAAACTAAATTCTACACAAGAATATACAAGTATTCTGACTTCTAGGTGCCAAGACCATCTACACATTCACTGAATTGTCTTCGTTCCTGACCGAACCGGCAACAATTTATACTATGCGACGAACTATCATATTATGCGACCCTGCATTCAAGATCCATTGTCCACTTTATGCTAGACATAGGGGTGGGCATTTCCTGGTACAAGTACATACTGCACCCGTCCACCTCCCGAGTCCCAGACTAGCATTTATCTCAGGGGTGTCGGTTCATTATTTTAAGTCCACGAATATATAAATATAGAGGCATAATTGCACACGGGAATGAACGGAGCAATTCAAAATTAAAATGGGGAAAGCTCGATTGTAAACTTGAATTTAAGGACTCCATGATAGGACTAGGAAGTGACTGTTAACTTTAAAAAGGGTATCATCAAACTACAATAAAAAGATTATGAGAATGGTTTCCTTTGAAATAATTGCCAGAAGGAGCAGTTTATTACGCCATCCGACGTACGAAACTTTGATACATTTGGCAATGATATTTAAATTTCCACACATGTTACATAAATAAATCACTTGCTATACCGCAAGTGGTATCAATATGTTGCTGGGTTGCTTCTGGAAGAAATTACAATTGGAGTATAACTTATGGGTCGATTCCATTTGAATCGAACCTTTGTTCAAGGATATAGCTTCCTTCTATCGGGAGCCCGAGCATAAGCCATTTTACGGTCGGCTTCTCGATTTAACTAAGATGACGTACCCCGGCTATATATATTTTTCCGAGACCGGTACTCGGACTGGGTAATGTTTCTCGTGAATTACGAAAAATGGATTACACGGACAGTTCCTATCTTACGATATCCAGCTGATGCCATACCACTGAATTAGCATTTATATTTTATTTACATATGATCTGAAATGTTACAAAGTAGCCTCAGTAGACTACTGCCACAGATGAGATAACGAGAAGCGGTGGGAAATACCGTGCCGATGACCTCCCCTCGCATCGCAAGCGAAGTAAACAAACACTCTAAGTATTACTGTAACTCGTCCCGTGCGGAAACCGTATGATAACGAGGTAACATATGACTATAATATTTATCATTCTTATTATTCAAACATACGAGTAGAGGGATGTTGTCACCAATTAATTAATTCCCTATCGTCAGAATATTCATTCATCCCCGAAATTATCATCCTTGAAATTATTATTATTATTATTATTATTATTATTATTATTATTATTATTATTATTATTATTATACTCAACGGTTCCTGGCACTGTCACGTTTGATTAATATCGTCATTATTATGCGGGACGCAAACACAAATGGTTATTACTGTTATTAATATTATTAATATTATTATTATTATTATTATTATTATTATTATTATTATTATTATTATATCCCTCTGGTGATTATTATTATTATTATTAATGAATAGGTGACTCCAGATTTTATTATTATTATTATTAACGTCACTCAAGATGTTATTATTATTAATGTCACTCAAGATTATTATTATTATTAATGAACCGGTCACTTCCGCCAAAATATATTAAGATATCGGTCGCAATTACAATTATTTCACTGATCAACCAACGACATCATTACTGTTATTATTATGACAATTATTATTAATCTGACCGCGACGATTTGACATCGTCCTAACATTGTTACCATTATTATCGGTTGCATATTCTCATTTAAATTCCCGTTTAACTTCTTTATCAACGCTCATTTAATTAAGGCGGTCCAATCCTTTATCTGCAATATTTATTATTATCATCACGCCATCATGATTGTCATCACTCGTCATTACAATGATAACAATATCCGATCATTTATGTGGAATCTGAACTCTCATTATCCTTAGATCCGTAGTATCTCGACGAATAGCGGTGCAGTCTATTTATTTCGTACATGCTGCCACGGGTTCGAGTTCTACCCGCTACGTAACTCAGTATTTCTCTGTGACACTGCCCGTACATTTTACACTCATTTCAATATCCTAAGTGTCTCTCGTACGGAATTTATATCCCTTTCTATCTCAATATTCCTTGATTCATTTATTTCTCACAGAATTATCAACTGACTTATTTATTCCACTTCTGACATCGTACGACCTTTTATTATCTGACTGCAGATTCTTTAAAATTTTTCTATCTCATTTTGATCTACGCCTTAGTTCGTTCTCCACAAATAATCGTAACATTTTGAAACTATCTTTACCAAAATTTGACAATCATGGTTTCGTAATATTAGTCCTACGTGTTCCGGCTACTGAATTGCAAATTTAAGACACAACATTTATACGTAAAAAAATATTGGACTGTAATTTAAACCACACGTTCATTAACATGTACGGATTATTAGCACCGATCTACATTTCAATATTATTAATTTATCAAGTTAAATTACCACACACTTTAATTCCGAATTAAAAACGACCTCCCGTCATGAAATGATTCCCGACAAACTCAACACCTGATCACTTAAATTTTATTATTACGCACTGCTCACTAAAATTTCCAATATCTCATGAATTATTATTATTATTAATATCGCTCCTCACAAATTTAACAACTTCACTTCGAAAATATGAACACATTAATCAACAACAAAACCCCACTGGTATGACAAGGCTTGACTTTCCTTCAATGTCATTACATAACTCGTTAAAATGACAAACGGAAGAGCACATATCGGGTCTATTAGACTATGATAACAAAATCAAATGTAAAGAAAATATTCTTGACTACAAAGAAAATATGAATGCATGCATGACTTAACGTACTACCCTATATCTACAAAATTTACACCTACAACAAACTGAATACATAAAAAGACCCGATTATTTACATTGTTGTTATTTAATACTGTCCGTGCTACAAATTTAGGATGGGGTCGTTAAGCGACTCATCTTGTTACAGAAGGTAACCAAGTCTAATCAAATTATTTCCATTTTTCCAATCACGCTAACATTTCCCAAATATTATCTACATTTTAGTACTCATCTCAGTTATCGTTAATCCATTGCAGCTTGGCAGATGAGAGGCTCCTTTCGGCCCCTCTCCGCCGTATTACTCCTCCATTCTTGATGGCGTAGTTCCACAAATGATTTCCAGGCACATTACCATGTTTACACTAATACCTTAATTATTACTTAATTACTTAATTACTTAATTACTTCACCATTGACAATGTTAACACTGAAAACTTTACTTTTATAAAACAAATTAATACCCTAGACCCAAAAATTTAATATTTTACACTGTTTTAAGCTTCGTCCAATTACCGCACACATGGACATGGACACGTACGACGGTGTGTCGAATTTTACGCCCGTCGCGATTTATGTCGTCCGACGCGATACGCCTCTTTCATACGGCCCTCTTGAAGTGTTCATGATAGAGGCTCGATATTCCAAAGTACAGGCTATTATTCCCTCAAAGTACTGTTCGTCACGCAGTATGTTATTTACGTACTTATTGCGGTGCAATTTATATTACTCACTCTTACAATGCAATTAATTGACTTCACTATGATATTTATAACTGGCAAACACTGTCTTAAGTTAACTACTTTCAGTTCATGTTGCTTGAGCGCGATCACATTTTATAAGTACTGGCGGATGCTCGCGCCATTAAATGTTGAGTTACTGTACGCCCGACGGATTTGAAGTCAGCTGCGAACGACGGTTCAGCTCCAGAGATTCATTTCAAGTGTGGTGTCGAGTATCCCTTGCGCCCGTATATATGGATGAAGCTTTCCCTCGCGGATTCATTGACGTCATACCCATGAGGGAGGGGGTGGATTTTTAATATCGGCACTTGCACTCTGAATTGGACGTTAAAATTTATATCAAATTAATCCAATCCTCTAGCTTATTTGCTGGATTAAATATGAACTCCTGGCGATCATAGATTTAGGAGATACGGGTGGATTTATCTCCTCACATTTTGCGCCTTTGGAAGCGTCCCTTACAACGTGGTTTTCGTCCAGCCAATGACATTCAAGCTGTCTGGTTTCCAAGAAATCCAGCCTTCAATTTATTTAATTTGCCAATAATTATTGATTATTTTTCCATGCCTGACATCTAATAAATTCATTACATTGCTCCGTGTACTCACAATAATTTATTACTGATTACTTTTGAAGTTACGAGAATATCTCATCCATCATCTCTTAAGATGGTATCCCTGAGTCTCCATCTAAATTTTCGTGATTGGCCTGCAAGTGGTCACGTGATTTAAGTTTCCACCTGCGATAACCTAGGCTAGCGAATGTCCTCGCAACCACTGTACTTTTCCATGACGTCACGGAAATTTCTGTCCGCCAAAAATATCCCAGCGCACTACGCATGTTGAAAGCTTCCTTTGTGTCAAACTACCCCCTTCTCTTTCTGACCAAGACTTATTTGTGGACTTGTAATTTTCCTGGTCGCCAACTAATGGGATCCCCTGCTGTGAAGTAGCTAAATGTTGTTGTGTCGAGCTAATCCGTCAGGCTCCAATCTGTCGTGTTCCTTAGCTCATATTTCAACACTACACAGATGAAATATTTTCAACTATAATTCTGCATTTCAATAAATGTACTATTTCCCTTCATAAATCAAATCATGATTGACTTTGGGCCTAAGTCACTCGGGTTCAATACGTCTGCCAAGATCAGTGAAGTTCTGTCCTCCTCCGTAGCGTACAGGTTAGCCGTCATAGGAGGCCCGTGTTCGATTCCTGATACCGCCAGAAATTTAAGAATGGCAAGAGGGCTATTATGTGGTTGAAATGTTACGTGCAGATCACCTTCATCGGGTGTGTGCCTGGAAAGAGTTGCACCATCCCGGGATGAGGACGCGAGTTTACATTTTCTCACCAATTATCACAGGGATTGGGTGTAGAAGGAATGAATTGTTAGCATCGATCATACTCTCTGCGTTCATATTGTCAAAACCAGAGATAAGGATTAGACAGATAATTATTCTTACTGGGCTTTTCGCAATTAAATGGGGTCAGTACTACTATAATGTGGATTAAGCTAAGTATTACGGCCGGGTGCTTTTCGTGACCAGGCTTCGAACACAAGTCTGAGTAAAATAAAATACCTACAATACCTGACCAAGGATTACGATCACCCAGCCTAATAATAATAATAATAATAATAATAATAATAATAATAATAATAATAATAATAATAATAATAATAATAATAATAATAATAATAATATGGATTTCAAACGTCATTCATATTTAGAATCCTTGTTCTTTCTTCAAGAACTACGTATTGACAGGGACCGTTATTTCTGCCAGTGGCTTAACGATCCACACAACTCAGGGTTCATATCATGTATCTTCAGAGTAGGCCTTGCTATAATTAATTGAGGTTGGCACTTCGTGTGGATGAAGCCTAGCATTGCGGGTAGTTGCGCTTCATGATGCCAACCGTTGTGAGGTGTTCATTCGGAGTAGGTTTTTAAACACATAATGTTACGTAATGGGCAAGGTGGGCTCAAACGACGAGGTTGTCTGCTACGGAAGATTCAAAATTACTTACCACAACATGGTGTTTATTATAACAGGTGAATCAACTGCCCCTACTAATATTGTTTTATGCGAACGGCAGATTTATATGATCCTAAATGCATGTGTCCTTACGGTACACACAGAAAAACGGATATAACTTAGGTGTATTTATATTTACGGCCTACATAGAAATAGGAAGTCGTTATGCCATAATATTATTAAATAATAGAAACCACGAGCGCGCTTTCGAAATGATATGATATGTAAATGAAACGTCTATGAAACAAGAAGTGGACATCGCAATCGTGTTAAAACTATTATATGAACGTTACACTCTCCACACACTGTGCCGCACTGCAGTACGGCGTAGATGGTAAGAACACGCTGAACGCTACGGTGCGCCAATCTTACATGACACGGGTTTAGGGCAGGTATACTTTTTATTACTTATTTAGTTTCAACCTTCTCATTATGTTCCCTCGTTCATTTGTAATCGCTTTACCCTCCAGGGTTGGTTCTTCCCTCGGACTCAGCGAGGGATCCCACCTCTACCGCCTCAAGGGCAGTGTTCTAGAGATTCAGACTTTGGGTCGGGGATACGACTGGGGAGAATAACCAGTAACTCGCCCAGGCGGCCTCACCTGCTATCCTGAACAGGAGCCTTGCTGGGAGATGGGAAGATTGGATGGTACAGGCAAGAAAGAGGGAAGGAAGCGGCAGTGGCCTTAAGTTAGGTGCCATCCCGGCATTTGCCTGGAGGAGAAGTGGGAAACCACGGATAACCACTTCCAGGATGGCTGAGGTGGGAATCGAACCCACCTCTATTCAGTTGACCTCCTGAGGCTGAGTGGACCCCGTTCCAGTCCTCGTACCACTTTTCAAATTTCGTGGCAGAGCCGGGAATCGAACCCGGACCTCTGGGGGTGGCAGCTAATCACGCTAACCACTACACCACAGAGGTGGACTTCTCATTATGTACGTAAAATATTCTCACATTCTCATATTATGCACATTTTCAGTGAATGAAATTGCATGTGGCTCCAAGAAAGGACTATACGTCATCAGACAAAAATGGGATAGTTAGTCCGGCTAGGGAACCCAACTGTACTAACAGTGGTTATTTTCGTTAGGAAGTGCTCGAACTGTTTAGCTGCTTGGCTTATGCACATCTGGGATGCCGCAGAATGGATATTTTAGTGCGCTTAATGTAGCCGGTGTTATTGGTCTGCAGGTTTCGGTGATGAGTTGTCGAGGGTGCTTGGAATTTTCTGGTTCCTGGGTGTAAACTGTACGTTTCAGATGCCTCCTACATGAAAGTCCAATGGCTTTAAATGAGGTGACCTGGTGGGCCAAGAGTCAGGTCCTCCTCTACCCACCCATTTTGCTGCATGTGCCTCACTCAGATGGTTATGGACAGCTGACGTCCAATGTGGTGGAGCTCCATACTGTTGTAACAACACCGTTAAGTGGCACATCCTTCATAAGGTGTGGGAGTTCATGGCGTGGAATGTACACGCAGCTTGTACGTGTTAAATGGCCCACAAAATTATAAGGTCCAATAAAGCGATAACCACCCAAGATTACACACCATACATTCGCGCCCCGTTGTAAATAATCGGCTGCCTGTCGCACCCAGTGGGGTTTGTCACAATTCTAATTATGCATGTCGTGGCGAATGACGGTACCGTTATTGCGAAATCGTGATTCGAACGTGAAAAGCATTTTCGAGAAATGCTGCATCATTTTCCTGAATTCCTAACACTCGTAGAAATTCATTCGAGCATTCAAATCCCGACAAAGGAGCTCCTGGTTTATCTGTAAATGGTAGGTGTGATGTTTAAGCGCGTGCAGCATACGTCGTACGGAAGTATGGTTGATGTTCGCCTGTTGTAAATTTACTCGTGTACTCGTGTGTGGATTATTGCGAGCTGTGTCCAGAACAACCTCCTCATTCTCACGAGATGTTACGGTCTTCTCTCGCACAGGTGGTATCTAGTGAAGTACGCCTGCTGTTCGTAAACCTCTTTCAATACTACGGAAAGTGTCTGCAGTCGGATGTCGCCTGTTCGGATACCGTTATGATACAGACATACAGGCTTTATTTAAATGAATCTCTTCTGCATTACATTCTACTTTAAGTGTATTTCTTCTGAAAGTGACTTATTGTGTTCCGTTTTATAAGTATGAACTGTAAAATTGAAGAAACTCTTAGAATTTAATTTACTCAGAAGCTGGTCATGACTTAATTTGTCCAATGCAATTTTAAAAACTGTGTATATCCGTCCCGATGCCCTCAATCTAAATCTCAGAAACATCCTGTTAGAAATTTACCAAGGTGGTAACTGTTGACCTACATTTTCCTTGCTGCGGGTCAGAAGAGAGGTAGCTGTTGAAGTAATGCAACGTCTGGAACAATTTTTACAGGAGCTTATATGTATTTTTCGTTAGGAGGCGGAAGGTGATTGCAAATACTTTAATTAGTAATCCTCAAAGAGAAGGGAATGTAGAACACATGAACATTATCCGTTCCAGTACTGAAAAATGCGGGTTGAATGGTGAGTTATACTCGAAATATTTAAGTACCCGACACAGCTGAGAGTCATAAAAGCATTAGTCCAGTGCCCTATTGAAATGAACGGAAGAGAAAGGGGAAGGCATGTATACAAGCGGAAAATGTCAAAGCCGCCGCTATACTGATTTCCGGCCGATTGACTTGTAAATTACGACAGTCGAGTTCTACGGTGAATTAATTGATTATACAATATGCAAATTAGCAAATAAGGAATTGAACTCTGTTTCATTTATATTTTCATCTGTTGTGAGTGTTACTTGTGTGTTAAGAAGATGTATCGGCAAGTATGTGTCCATTGGATTATTCTGAGTATCGCTGCTGTTGACATAGATTAAGTTCCATAATCTGGGTGCAGAGGGAGATCGCAAACAATGGACGCCTCATCAATATGTAATTCCGGAAATTTAATAGTGTTGTCTGTATTTTTAAATATTTATAGAAAAGCAAATAGTCAAATTATCATCAATTTGGGAAATGTGTCTTTGTAGCAATATATTATAAATTAATACTATTAGGAGATTACAGGTGGATTGAATTCTTCTTTTGATCTAGTCAAACTCAAATAATGATAAGAATAAGTCAATATCAATTATGATTAAAATTTAATTAAGTGGAGTTCCATTTCTTTCTTTCATAATTGAACAGTGGTGTCAAGTATCGAACCTCGTTAGATAATTTGAGATAACAATAATAAATTTTCGAGTAGACCGAATAATAATCATCACGATTTCTTCGCGGTAAAAGGTATCTGGAATTTTTTAATGATAAAGATGTGATTACTAAAGGAACTAACGAATTCATTGAGTTCAAAATTAAGTAATGTGTTAGGAAATATTTGTGAGCCAATGTAAATAGCGAATGTGAGACAATTTTCGGACGTCTTGTGCCAGAATACGTTTATGCAAATAGTATAGTCTAATTATTGGAGAAGAAGTTGCATAAGAGTGATAAATGTCAACAGAATATTTTAAGTGGTGGCAAGTCGTATGACAAACTCCAAGCGACGATGTGTATCCCCGTGTGTAAGGGTGAATTTATATGTATTTGCCGCCAGAGGAGAGTGCGATATTCTACGTAGTATAATTACAGAGGGAGACAAGAAAACGTCAGTAAACAGTTGATTTTTAAAGAGACGAATAAGTGGAAGATATGACAGAGAAAATATCTTCGATATATGCAACTTATGATGTATGCGATCGCCACAACATGTGAGTGAACTTCATTCGCAAGTCAATGATATTTACTCGGCTGTGTTAATTATAATATGTGTTCATTAAGATAGCAGTAGAAATAACATGATAGTTTGATGCCCAGCTTTACCAGGGAAGTTTAAGCGAAAATTTTGAGCTAGATTTTGCTATGTTTAATTACTTTTTAGTTAGAGTGATTTTCAAGTGATGTTTTTTGGAGATTACCAAAACGTTATTGAGCAGGACACAGTTTATTATTTGTACTTAAGGTTTGAATTAGTTTAAGATAATTCAATTAATGCCCGGAAATGATGTTGTATGTGAAATTGAACTTTATAATTCAAATTTTGAAAATAATTAAACTGACCGCGATAACGACGTGCTATGCCATGGTCAATGGATGCCTTGTGAAACAATTGCATAGTCGCCAAGGCTCGCTGAAAACAAAATTCAAGTGATAATTATATTTATCTATTAGGAAATGATCAATGTTAAATTCAAAACGTGGAATCTTAATACTTTTACCATAAATTTGTGAGTGTGTTTCTATGCATTTCCTTTATATGCCTTCGCGAGTATTGCACATGACTTAAGCATTTTTCTTCTCTTTTATGTCAGTGTATTTTAATTTGTGTTGATAATTATATTTAGTGCTGTTGTTGTATTAAGCCAAAGTTTTCCATAGTGCACATAACTGACCTGCGAAGCCCGTTGTACAGTGATAGTGTATGGATTAAGATGACGACTGATGTAGGTTAAGTGTACGCAACATTCTCAAAAATGTCAGCAATATTCCAACAGATAATCACTGTGCAAATGCTTATTTGATTGTGATTATTTGACTATTTGTGATTATACCTTCGAGTACCAAAGCTTAGTGTATAATTCAGGTTGAATTTCATGCGTGATTAATGTTTAATGAGTGAATTGACAAAGCATAAATTTCGCCAGCGTCTGTTCGGTTGAAAGCATCTTTAGATAAAGCAAGGCAAATGGCCTTAGAACACTAGAGGTATGTGTAATTATCACAGCAATGTAAAATTCATGAATTATAAGTTTAAAGTTATACTCATGGCCAGAGTTAATAAGTGCATTGCTTTCTGTGAACAGTGATTCTTTAGGGAAGTTCTAAGCCACGAGAGTCCAAAATTGACCAGTTTTTTGGAAAGTCCAGTGTTCATTGTCCAGAATGACATAAAAGTATACTTATGATCAGGTTTCAGATGCTAATAGACACGAAAATTGTATGTGCTTTATTACGATAGTTTAAAACTTGACATTTAGGAATAATTTAACAATCTTGAATATTAAATTCAATAAATCGTCGGCTTACTTCTAAAACCTCGTATCGATGGCTTACTTCTAAAACCTCGTATCTCCCAATGTACTTCCTCTCCATTTTCTTCCTTAAGACTGGTCACGCCCTCCAGCCACATACGGGTGTACAGTCCATCAGAACTATTTTCGTAGAGTTCATTTTCCGATGGTAACGTTTAAAGGAAAATGAACCTTAAATACGTTAAGCTGTAGGAGTGCTTACATTCGCCATGAAAACAACATCCCTACAGTACTGTATGGTAAGGTCCACTTTCCTATACACGTTTGCACAGGAAAATGAACACTACGAAAATGGTTCTGATGGATTGCATTTAAATATGTGACTGGGAGGCGTGACCATTGTTAAGGATTGCAATGGGTAGGAAGAACATTGTAACATACGAGGTTTTAGAAGTAAGCCGACGGTATGTTACAATGTTCTTCCTACCCATTACAATCCTTAACAATGGTCACGCCTCCCAGCCACATATTTATATGCAATCCATCAGAACCTTTTTCGTAGTGTTCATTTTCCTGTGCAAAAATGTCTATAGGAAAATGGACCTTACCATACACTATTGTAGGGATGTTGTTTTCATGGCGAATGTAAGCACTCCTACAGCTTAACGTATTTAAGGTTCACTTTCCTTTAAACGTTACTATCGGAAAATGAACTCTACGAAAATAGATCTGATGGACTGTACATCCGTATGTGGTTCGAGGGCGTGACCAGTCTTAAGGATGAAAATGGAGAGGAAGTGCATTGGGAGATACGAGGTTTTAGAATTAAGCCATCGAAATGCTATTCCAATTGAATCAATCAAAGCTTTATTTAATGCAATTCATTATAAATTCATATAATACCATTCTACATTCTATTCTGAGTTAATTCAGCTAATCCAAGTGTAATTTCTTTAAATTAACTCCAGTAGTTATTTCTAGTAGGATTAATGTAAGGTAAATTCATTTAATCAAGCTCATATTAATGTTACGATAATCAAATTTACACAGCATATGCTATTGTAAATTAATATTTTGGTTCAAATTTTATGCAATTTTATCATATGTAGTTTTATTTCAGTTTGTACCATTATAATTTCATTTTATTCAAATTCACAATTAATATAATTTTTTTTGTTTAAATTTCTCATGATATTTTTAATTTTTACAGTGTTGTTTAATTCAATTCTATTTTTATTAATTTTTATTTATTTTGTTAAGAAATTAATGTTAAGCAGAATCAGCCTGGTTTCCTTATTTAGTAGCTTATCCCATAGGTAGGATCCTTTATATGCCCTAAACGACGACGAAGTGAGAGAAGAAATTGTATCCGAGCAGCGTTGAGGCTGACCGTAAAGGAAAACCAGCTAATGCAAGAGAAGGATAATTTAAATTGTACAATACAAGGCTTTAAATTTGGCCTATTTTAAAGTTACAACTAGCTTTACTTTTCAAGTGAACCTGACTGCGAGTGACAGGTAC
Organism: Anabrus simplex; assembly: GCF_040414725.1. Classification (NCBI taxonomy): domain Eukaryota; kingdom Metazoa; phylum Arthropoda; class Insecta; order Orthoptera; family Tettigoniidae; genus Anabrus; species Anabrus simplex. The sequence continues at coordinate 393,166,896 of NC_090266.1, read as the reverse complement.
CGCAATGGAGGGTGGTGTTCATCTACAGATAGGATACCATGTTTGTTGATACCACAATATTTTTGAGTTCGACGATACAAATTCAAGAGGTCGATCATTTCCTTTACATGTACAGTTGTAGGATTACAAATCAAGTAACTGCATAAAATAGTCAAGTTCCCGACATACCCTACCACAATTACCGAACTATTTATCACTATCTCGGATATGAGGTGTAATGAAGTCCCCATATATAACCAAAGTATAGTTCAAGACTTCCTGGCGGTATTTAATCCAACTATAGTCCTCAAAGTACAAGTGCCCGGTTTGCTGAAGCTGGAATGTAAAGACGATATAAGTGAGAACAACGACACCCTCTAGGTTACAATTTCAGGAGAACTCCTTCATAGCCTCACTTTGAGCACGATTAGGGGATGTTTCCCTGCAACTAGAACACCAATCGCTCCCTTGGGGTCCTGCCTGTAGACTTGATGCCTGTTATCATACAACTCTCCATCGTAAAATATTTTATCCATCCATGCCTCTGAAACTATAAGTTAATCAATGTAGTCGTTCACTTCCGACACTGACCGTTCATCCAACACGATCCATGAGCATTTCTCCCCAGATACAACTGTTTACTCCATTATTTCCGTTTCTTCTTCTTTCTCCGGATAACATTAAAGTGGAAGCAGCTAACATACAACAACATACTACCTTGTACTGGCTCATTGTTTGAATCGCTTTTACGATTACAAAACACTAAGCAAGCGCACTTGCGACTAAATTCACCAGGACTAGCAATAAAACTGATGGACTGATAGAAAATATTTAACTAGACCATACACCTTGATTCAGTTTTCCGTTTAGTTTCTAGTTCAATTATTCGAACAGAATCACATTCCGATAAACTGAAGAATTGTAGGTCGCTTTAGATTTTTATTATGAATGGCTTAGAGTAGATTACTCCTCCAGTTACGGTAGTTGTTTCGTACGCTCTCCACGTCGCTGTACCGTAGTTGAAAGGGTTAATTGCGAATTTTGCTCTAACTGGTCATGCTGCAGGACATCTTAACAGAGTTGCATGGCGGATAGACGTACGATAAATAACTGAAAGGATGGCACAATTTCCGGACTGCCTATAGTAATGTTGGGTGCAATAATAGTGTTCAGTATCGTTTGCAGGATGTCCTTACACTGGATTAGTACCACACTAGATACTAGCAGAACAATAACGACTTCACGACGATCTCACACTTTTATTGTTAGGGGCAGCTGGTTCACCTGGTACAGTACCGTCTATAAAACGAAAATATTAGTGAGAAAATTCAGTGGGAGACAAAATCGGGAGATGTGCAATATCTTTCTTATTTAGAAGTAAATAACCAGGTTGTAAAAGTGTCTAATATTTATTATGTAGCAATGACATTTCCACGGGTTCATTCGAAGTTGTTCCTGAAGTGCACCATGCTATATAATGAACAAGACGGGTTTAATCAAAGAGGTTGTCTGCTATGGGTGATTAAAAATACCTCGCCTAAACACCGGCTTTAGTTATTATAAAGTGTGAAATCCATTTACAAGTTACGCTCTGCTTATTCCCAGAGCAACATCCATCTTGGTAAGATGCGACAGTAATTAGATGACAGATGACCACTGCTAATTCGATTTGCTGTAGCTACCTTGCATGCGCGTAAATAAAAATAAACAACCCTGCCGTTGTTGTTGCTCCCACAACAAAGAGATAAATTCTGTTTCAATGAAACCTTAATAACTTTTGTGAACAAACTGTCCAACAGTGTAAGAGAAACAAAAATTTCTCAAGTGTGCAAAGCTTAATCACCTCTTGCTTGCTTTGTGGAACAAAATAAGGGATATTTCTAATTCTTTCATCAGTATTCATAAGAAATTTCATAAGATCCTAAGTGCAACATTTACCTGTTTTACCATGAGAAGTAATCCACTTCCCAGTTATAAACTCTATACAGCTATGCGATAAGGAGAAAATTATAAAATGACTAGCAAGATACCCGTGCTTCGTTACGGCTTTAAAATGAAAGTAATTATTCAAAGTTTAACAGTTTGGCGAGGCCACTGTGAGCCTGTACAATACGTTCTAAGTTCGCATGTCAGTCAGTATAGGGGGAATGATTGTTTATTTTATAATCGACCACTCACTTGAACTCCGTAGGGAAGAATTTGGATGTTTTATAATATATCTTCTTTAAAATATAAAAGCCAACGGCCGTAGCCGAGTTGAAACACCGGATCCCGTGAGATCTCCGAAGTTAAGCAACATTGGGCGTGGTCAGGAGTTGGATGGAGGGGGGTAAGGGAATGGAGGAGCGGAAAGGAACTGGCCACCCTACCGCACATAAACTCCGGCTCAGGAACACCTCTGCGGAGGTTCGGACCTGCCTTCGGGCAGAATAACCCTTAGCCTACCTAACATCTAAAAAGTAAAAGCGACTAACATGTGAAATTCGCACTTCGAACAGTAATGGAGGAGCAGCAGAGTAAAATGGAATGTGTAAATTGACGTTGAGGCAGCCTAGATGGCATAATATCAAAGCATCTGCATAGTGTAACTGATGTACGGCTCCATGGCTAAATGGTTAGCGTGCTGGCCTTTGGTCACAGGGGTCCCGGGTTCGATTCCCGGCAGAATCGGGAATTTTAACCATCATTAGTTAATTTCGCCGGCATGGGGGCTGGGTGTATGTGTTGTCTTCATCATCATTTCATCATCATCATCATCATCACCACCACGACGCGCGAGTCACCTACGGGCGTCAAATCGAAAGACCTGCACCTGGCGAGCCGAACATGTCCTCGGACACTCCCGGCTCTAAAAGCCATACGCTATTTCATTTCACTGTAGCTGATCTCGTGTGATTCTTCTTCTTCTTCTTCTTCTTCTTCTTATTATTATTATTATATGCAAAACTAAGTAACAAATAGCCCCTATTTTCCCTTCACATTGTGCCTTTAACATTGTGACCAGAGCACAATCTATGTTTTTATTTTTCTGTTAATTTCACCTCACTAAATAGTGCCCCGTTTAAGACTTTTAAAATAAGATAGTAAATGAGGTTGTTTGATTAGGCCTGCTATTTCCCACTATTGAGGGAAAGTTGTTCCAGAAAAATCGTTTTATTTTTGATAAAAAGTACACAGTGGAGCAATGTGTTTACACTACCTCGAAAGTGCATCCTTGCACTGACATTCAGCTTCTACCAAGTTCTTGTTCCAGTATACCTAAAAGGTACATTATAGTTTAAAATTATAGATATGAAAATTAAGTAATTTATTTCTTCTTATTATCGTGCTATATCACCTATGTATGCGCATGCTCAAAAATGGTGTCCCGACAAGAAAAATCAACACTGCCCCTCTCCAGTACCGGAAAGGAGGGGAAGGGAGTGAACGGTATTGCTAAAGGCACAGTGTTTTGTGTATAGCTATACATCCACCACTGCGCCCATTTCAATCACAACAGCGTTGTAGCAGGCTGTCTACCTGCAGCAATGCGTTAAGCGAGGAGGTGAGGAGACACCATGCTGTGTTTATATCGGGACACTATTTCTGTGCATGCGTATACTTATTATTATTATCATCAAAAGCATGTCATTGTGCACCGTACACATCATTAAGTTCACTAAAAGGAACATACTCAGATATTTTCTTTGAGGTGAACTCAAATCCCTTCCTATCCTCAATAAATTATACTGTAGATTCATATGTATTGCCACTCTCCAAGCTCGGTAAGTACAGATGTTCATAACAATGATGTACCTAGCCTCCTAAATTAGTAAACAATGACACAAATAATGCATGATTATCAATGTTACAGTTTGTATTCACATCTTACTTTGATTTTAACAGTGTAAGGTAGTTGATTTATACTCATTTCCCTGACACAATTTCCAATAACTCTTCTGTAACGTCATACACATACTTACTTGTATTCAAATGTCATCCTTTTTAGAAGTGCATTATCTGAAATACGTCAAATTCCAGTTCATTTCTTGAAATACCACGCGAATAGGCCTTTCACTCACTCACTTCCTCACTCTTTGTCCCACGTGCCTGCTGCGCTGGGAAGGAGTGTCATCCGCACAAGGCCTATCTAAAGGCGGGATTTCCTCAAGGTTCGGCTTGAACAGTCCAATCCGTGAGGAATTCCTCAACGTGTGTGGTGGCGTTCTTGAGGCCGCGCTGGGTGCGAGAGATCTAAAAATCTCGAACAAAATTCAATTCTTTTCCGCCTTGAGGCCAAGCAGGCCAGATTTTCCCAGTCTCTTGCTGCGTGTATGTGTTGACGGCAGTAGGCCTTGAGGATTTGTGAAGTGAGGTGATTGTCGAGAGTGTACTATATCGTCATGTCTCGAGAACGTTTAACAGAATTTATACAAATATACCGGAATGAACCTTTCTTGTGGCATGTGAGTTCAAAAAATTACCATGATGAAAATTATTGACAACACCACGTGAACAACCAACCACCACCAGTCAGCTGGAGTTGAACCTTGAGAAAATACCCAAGGCCTTTTTCTTGAGGATTTCCTTGAGGATATCCTCTCCGTGTGTGGGCGAGGGTTCGGTTCAGGAAATACCCAAGGAAATCCCGGAGGCTTTTTCCTTGAGGATTTCCTGTACGTGTATGGCTAGTTTAACTGATGGAAAATGAGAGGCAACGCGCGCGCGTGTGTGTGTGTGAGAGAGAGAGAGAGAGAGATGTATAAAGTGAGATGAAACTTCGTAGCGACCTTTTACGATCGGATGCCCTTCCTGACACCAACCTCCTCGGAGGAGTTAATGAGGTGAAATTAATGACGTGATATGTAACAACCGGAAGGGAGAGGATGAAACCCGATGCTGGCACATAACCTGCTCCTGTCGAATAGCACCAAGGGGTCTGTTCAAGGCTCCATCCGACGGACGAATCGCCATCAAGTGTCTTATGCCCTCACTCCATGCACACTGTGGAGAGGTCTTGATTTGAATCCAGGCTATTAGTACGCAATCTTGAAAACTGAAAGGCGAAGTAAGCTGGAGTATTAAGAATCGTATGTTAAATAAGATGATGGTTTTAAAAGGGATTTATATTAACAATGCCAATTATATTTATGGTGTCACGTTTTTCAAGCCGGCCCCGTGATTGAAGGATAACGTGCCTGCTTCCTATACATAGGTCCAGTGTTCGATTCCCTGCCAGTTCAAGGATTTAAACTCTGTGTCGAGTGTTGAAATGGGTTCCACAACTTCCTAAAGACAAATTATTAATCTCTCTGATACGGCGAACAGCGGATATTGGATTTTCACATTCGACGAGAAGAGATTCTCTGCCGGATTACTTCACTTTCTTCACCATCTGGTCCGTCCCAGATTATTGTACAAGATTTTTTAATTTATCTCACGAGGGTAAGTGAAATCATTTCAGCCTTCAATCCAGAATTAAAATCTTGAAGCAGCTAGGAATTGAACTATGAGTTTCTAAGTAAAATACAGATACGGTACGCCTACTCCATGGGGATGGTACTCGAAAACAAACTGGAGGCTTACCCATCAGAGGCTGAGTACATCATAATGTCTACTTGATAACGCCAGTCATTCGAAAATCTCTTCTACGGCCCATGTGAGGTAATACATCTAAAATTCATCATCATCATCATCATCTCTTTACCCTCCAGGGTCGGCTTTTCCCTAGGACACAGCGAGGGAACCCACCTCTACCGCCTCAAGGGCAGTGTCCTGGAGCTTCAGACTCTTGGTCGGGGATACAACTGGGGAGAAAGACCAGTACCTCGCCCAGGCGACCTCACCTGCTATGCTGAACAGGGGCCTTGTGGAGGGATGGGAAGATTGGAAGGGATAGGCAAGAAAGAGGGAAGGAAGCGGTCGTGGCCTTATGTTAGGTACCATCCCGGCATTCGCCTGGAGGAGAAGTGGGAAACCACGGAAAACCACTTCCAGGATGGCTGAGGTGGGAATCGAACCCACCTCTACTCAGTTGACCTCCCGAGGCTGAGTGGACCCCGTTCCAGCCCTCATGCCACTTTTCAAATTTCGTGGCAGAGCCGGGAATCGAACCCGGGCCTCCGGGGATGGCAGCTAATCACACTAACCACTACACCACAGAGGCGGACACATCTAAATTTACCTTGTTTTATTCAGGGCTAGAGTTTTGAAGACATAATAATAATAATAATAATAATAATAATAATAATAATAATAATAGTAATAGTAATAATAATAATAATAATCGTGTGGCCTTAGCTACCGTGCGCAAGCATTTTTTTGTTATTTGACGCCATCTGTCTGCTTTCCATTCAGTTTCCACGTTCCGTTTTACTCTAGGCCTTCTAAATGTCAGAGTAAACCAAATCTCTCTAGGTCGTCTACGGCTGAGTTTTAATAGATTTTTTGGGTAAACACCACATGGGTCACCAAAAATCTTTTACATACCTACATCCTACCTCATGAAGCAAATGAAATGGCGTATGGCTTTTAGTGGCGGGAGTGTCCGAGGACAAGTTCGGCTCGCCAGATGCAGATCTTTTTCTTTGACGTTCGTAGGCGACCTGTGCGTCGTAATGAGGATGAAATGATGATGAAGACGACGCAGTTCCCGTGCCAGCGAAATTAACCAATTATAGTAAAAATTCCCGACCCTCACGGAAATCGAACCCGGGACCCCTGTGACTAAAGGCCAGCACGCTAACCATTTATCCATGGAGCCGGACACCTCATGAAGTGTCGTATGGACATTTTCCACCCTTCAAATATTCGACTACCTCTGCGGGGCATGAACCTAGTATCTTGGGATCCGGAGGTCGACACTCTACTACTGATCTACAGCGGGAGATAAGAGACTCACATCTCATAAATTATTGTTTTAAAATTAAACTAATAGAAGCAAATTGTAATCGCATAGGTATGGATAGATATCTTTTCATCGCAGCATTCATGAGAATGCTGCATTTTATGTTCACATATGCATGTTACACAAGGTCTTACATTATAACTTCATTGATCGTATCGAGAAGAAGATTTTAAGTTTTTTTTTACATCTCGAAAGAGCAAGTTTATGTAGCGAGACTCACGTGTCGGGGCATTGTTATTAACTAAATTGTATTTAGTGAGCTGATTCTCAGGTATCCTTTAGAAATTAATAGTCTTTAAAGAAAATCAGTTAAAGGGCTATATTGTTCAAGAGAACACGAAGAGGCAACAACTTCTGAGATCACATCACGAGGAACAATCGCTACTTCTTGGGAGGTAAACACCTGTCAGAATCAGATCCATTTGTCTGTACGTAGGTACAGTAAAAGGCGTATTCATTTCATGGTAATTACAGGAAATGAAATACTATTACATAACACTTGGGAGTACCTCAGCTGTCAATATACAGTGATTAAATCCTGTAACAAACTGGACTTAGTCCGCCTCTGTGGTGTAGTGGTTAGCGTGATTAGCTGCCACCCCCGGAGGTCCGGGTTTGATTCCCGGCTCTGCCACGAACTTTGAAAAGTAGTACGAGGGCTGGAACGGGGTCCACTCAGCCTCGGGAGGTCAACTGAGTAGAGGTGGGTTCGATTCCCACCTCAGCCATCCTGGAAGTGGTTTTCCGTGGTTTCCCACTTCTCCTCCAGGCGAATGCCGGGATGTCACCTAACTTAAGGCCACGGCCGCTTCCTTCCCTCTTCCTTGCCTATCCCTTCCAATCTTCCCATCCCTCCACAAGGCCCCTGTTCAGCATAGCAGGTGAGGCCGCCTGGGCGAGGTACTGGTCATACTCCCCAGTTGTATTCCCCGACCAAGAGTCTGAAGCTCCAGGACACTGCCCTTGAGGCGGTAGAGGTGGGATCCCTCGCTAAGTCCGAGGGAAAAACCGAACCTGGAGGGTAAACAGATGATGATGATGATGAGCAAACTGGACTTCATAATGGCATGCACAACTCCGCATGTAGTGTGTATTTAGTGCAGTACGCATTGGATCTCATGGACAATTGATGGTGACGAGGAACTGGGACAAGTTATTGTTCAATTGGAGTATCTGAGTCGTGAAATTAGCCTCAAAACCATTGCATATATGCATTTAGGAATGCACTGAAAGAAGTTTACTTCTGTTATTTTGACAGCACCATCCATAGATCTCTTCCTTGGTAAGAGGACTCAACTTCGTAGCTGAGCGCTTTAATACACTCTTTCCAAAAGAAATGTAATCTCCAAGTCGAGTGGACTAGTCGGTATGCCGTTGACTTTCAGAGCCTTGGTGGTTTCTATTCCCACTCAGTCCAGTGGTATTTGAAGGTGATCAAATACGCAGTCCCTTGGCGATAGATTTATCGGCATGTAACAAAACTCCTGCGGGACAAAATACTCGAACCTCGAGGTCACCCAAATCTGTAAAAAGGTCAGTTAGTGGGTCATAGCAACAATCATATTATTATTGTTCTCATTATTATTATTATTATTATTGACACACAATCTAAAAGTAAAATATAAATTGATATTGATAACAGCCCTTGCTACGTTTCATTTGCGTTCTTCTTGAAATATTTCAACATAACCTCATTTCATTTGGCGTATTGTATTGGAGTGTCACATGTCAGAGAGAGGACATCCACAATCGTACTGTTCGGCATCCACGACCACAGTCTCTGCCTTTAGCATCAGACAACCCCTCAGTTGGTTTCATGAGTCTGAATGAATCCCCTGCCAGCCTTCAGTCCACAGTTAAAGTATTTGGGCCAACTGGGAATCGAATATGGTTCGTCCGTGTATGAGGTAGGCGCTACCCCCTATACCACGGAGCCGGTGCCATATCTACATTAGTTGCAGTGTTGCATGGTTAGCGCAGTGCCTTAGCTGATTGCTCACCGCCCACATTACCAAAGTTTGACCAAAGTTTCAATCCCAGTCGTTCTTGGATTGGAATATTCATTTGAAAATTCACATGTTGTGATATATATAATATAAGCCAAAGTGGCGGCAACTAATCCGTAAATGCGTTGGATAAGCTGAAGAAAGATTGTAGCCGCATTAACTACAGCATCAATATCAGTCCGTGGGGCACATCATTTGAATACAATCCATGAGATCCTTTGTGCCAATTACTCTTGTCACCTAAAAACGAATTGAGACTTGCAAAATAAATTATCGTAAACAAATTCAATCTTCAACGAATGCAATCCAGTAAATATTCAAAATATAATTCAGAAGGAACTATGTTAATTCTGAGCAGTATTATACTTAATAGCCTTATTTTGGGAATACCTGTGATGAGGTGAATATATGGCGCATTCTGTTACTTATCCGTACGTCATAAACGCAATACGTGCCGTACGTGACCTTACTGAAGAAGATCGGCCCAAACAAATTTTTGAAATTGTTTTACTTGTAGGAATATGCCATGGAAGCGTTCAAGCCATCATCAGTGATGAAGAGTGCATCAAATATACACGGGGATTTAAAATTAGTAGCTCTGGTTGCAAACAGAAATGGCTGGGACTTTGAGAGGATGTTCGTTGGAATGTCTAGTGTTGGGAACTTGATGCGTCACACACCACTGAGCGATTGATCGCTTTAGTGCACCCTAAGAGAGCAAGAGCTGTACTCGTCCGCTGCGCAGCGCACCATAATCAAATTTCTGGATAAGGAAGGCGCCAAAGTTGCGGAAATTTTGTGAAGGCTGCGTGCACATTTAGAGCAGCACCATTTCAAAGACCCAGGTGTATGAAGAGCACAAACAATTATTTGTCAAGACGGGAAGCAGTGAAAAATGAGCCCGACTAAAGAAGACCACGGACAAGTATCACTGCAGACAACATTCGCCCTGTACGTGACCTTATTGAAAAAGATCCGCGCATGAAAATGTCTCAAATTGCTTCACTCGTAGAAATCTGCTTTGGAGTTCAAGCCATCATCGATGATGAATTTAACCTTCCGAAAATGATTTCCTGGTGGGTTGCTCGTCTCCTCACCAAGGAATAAATTAAATTTGCGACAGGAAGTTCTTCAGAGGCATCTCAATCGCTAACAGGAGGAAGGATGTGGTTTACGCCTCGCATTGTGACTTCAGATTAAACATGCGTTCGTCATTACGCCCAGAGTCCAAGCAAACAAGCATGGACTGGAAGGAACGCGGTGAGGCTTGACCAGTTAAGGCTACACGTCTTTCTGCTGGAAAAGTGCTTGCAACTGCTTTTTGGGACAATGCTGGTAGTTTACCGGTAGATTTGTTGTATGAATGAAGGACAGTGAATGCAGCCTTTTACTGTGTTCTTTTGGTGGAGACAAAAGGTGAATACCGCAACTATCGTCGCCGGCAACAGTTTTGAGATGTAATTCTTCTAAACGACAACGCAAACAGATTGGAAGTGTTCAAGTCATCATCAGTGATGAAGGATGCATCAAATGTAAACGGGGATTTAAAATTAGTAGCTCAGGTTTCGAACAGAAATGGCTGAGACTTTGAAAGGATGTTGGTGGGGATGTCTAGTGTTGGAAACTTGATGCGTTTCCATCAACACGGGAGAGCTGGAGGAAATACATTGGACACATATGGAACATTCTCTTTAGAGTCCACATTTGTCACCCTGTGACTAACATTTGAGGCACTCAGTGAGAGAGTGGGCTATGCCAGAGTTGGGTGGAACTGAGATATTTAGAGTTTTGTGTTTGCTCTAATAATGGGAAAAAACAAAACTGTGTGATTATATGACAGTATGCTTATAAAACTACTAATGAATATATTTAAGTATTGTTCAATGTGTGATAGCATGTAAATTGAAATAACAGTTCGGTACAAGAAAATAAATAAGTACATAAATAAATAAATAAATAAATAAATAAATAAATAAATAAATAAATAAATAAATAAATAAATAAATAAATAAATACACTGACTGACAGAGCAAATGCAACACCAAGAAGGAGTGGTCAGAACTTTATGCGAATTGCAGGGTAGACACGGCGTTGGCGAATGGCCCACTTCGTACCGTGATTTCTCAGCCGACAGTCATTGTAGAACGTGTTGTCGTGTGCCACAGGACACGTGTATAGCTAAGAATGCCAGGCTGCCGTCAACGGAGGCATTTCCAGCAGACAGACGACTTTACGAGGGGTATGGTGATCGGGCTGAGAAGGGCAGGTTGGTCGCTTCGTCAAATCGCAGCTGATACCCATAGGGATGTGTCCACGGTGCAGCGCCTGTGGCGAAGATGGTTGGCGCAGGGACATGTGGCACGTGGAGGGGTCCAGGCGCAGCCCGAGTGACGTCAGCACGCGAGGATCGGCGCATCCGCCGCCAAGCGGTGGCAGCCCCGCACGCCACGTCAACCGCCATTCTTCAGCATGTGCAAGACACCCTGGCTGTTCCAATATCGACCAGAAGAATTTCCCGTCGATTGGTTGAAGGAGGCCTGCACTCCCGGCGTCCGCTCAGAAGACTACCATTGACTCCACAGCATAGACGTGCACGCCTGGCATGGTGCCGGGCTAGAACGACTTGGATTAGGGAATGGCGGAACGTCGTGTTCTCCGATGAGTCACGCTTCTGTTCTGTCAGTGATAGTCACCGCAGACGAGTGTGGCGTCGGCGTGGAGAAAGGTCAAATCTGGCAGTAACTGTGGAGTGCCCTACCGCTAGACAACGCGGCATCATGGTTTGGGGCGCTGTTGCGTATGATTCCACGTCACCTCTAGTGCGTATTCAAGGCACGTTAGGTGCCCACCGCTACGTGCAGCATGTGCTGCGGCCGGTGGCACTCCCGTACCTTCAGGGGCTGCCCAATGCTCTGTTTCAGCAGGATAATGCCCGCCTACACACTGCTCGCATCTCCCAACAGGCTCTACGAGGTGTACAGATGCTTCCGTGGCCAGCGTACTCTCCGGATCTCTCACCAATCGAACACGTGTGGGATCTCATTGGACGCCGTTTGCAAAATCTGCCCCAGCCTCGTACGGACGACCAACTGTGGCAAATGGTTGACAGAGAATGGAGAACCATCCCTCAGGACACCATCCGCACTCTTATTGACTCTGTACCTCGACGTGTTTCTGCGTGCATCGCCGCTCGCGGTGGTCCTACATCCTACTGAGTCGATGCCGTGCCCATTGTGTAACCTGCATATCGGTTTGAAATAAACATCAATTATTCTTCCGTACCGACTCTGTTTTTTCCCCAACTTTCATCCCTTTCGAACCACTTCTCCTTGGTGTTGCATTTGCTCTGTCAGTCAGTGTAAATAAATAAATAAATAGAAGATTTAGCCATGAAATCGTATATTCTGACCTCATAGTTCATATAAATGATCTGAGGTCTTGTTAAATGAATCAAGAATCCAACTGCGATGAGAGTCCAAACCTCAACCGTAACTGTAAATGTCATTTGAGGAAAGGATAAATTATGTATATATGAAATAAACACAACTGAAGTACATTTTCTCTAATGCATATAAAAACCACAAGACAAGACATACATTCTTTGATAGAAGAAATTAGAAATTTGAAATTTGATTATTTGGGGTTGAAGAACTACTAACATGAAATGTAGACACTGTATGAACTAAACCTGAGACAAATAAAGTCTGTACAGTCTCGGAGTAATAGGAAAACTCATTTTGAATACACTCTTGGAGCTGACATTAATGACGTCCAATATATCGTTAAACGGGCGAGTTGGCCGTGCGGTTAGGAACGCGCAGCTGTGAGCTTGCATCCGGGAGATAGTGGGTTCGAATCCTACTGTCGGCAGCCGTGAAGATGGTTTTCCGTGGTATCCCATTTTCACACCACGCAAATGATGGGGATGTACCTTCATTAAGGCCACGGCCGCTTCCTTGCAAGTCCTAGCCCTTTCCTTTCCAATCGTCGCCATGAGACCTCTCTGTGTCGGTGCGACGTAAAGCCACTAGTAAAAAGAATATATATCATTAACTTGGCCAATGTTTGATTATCATTCTTACTTCTTGTAACTAATACCAAACGAAGTATAATTACCTTGGCATTCAGTCTAGTTCTTGAAAATCTGTTGTTCATGAGAAAAGTGAATGGCGTTTTATATTCACATACACTAATGTTCATAAAAACCAGAACACCTTGAAAGACTAGAGATAGGAAGTTGATATTCACAGGACATGTACATTGGTATATTCTGAAGGAATGATTGGCATTTGAACCATGTCGGCCCTCAGGTTCAAGGTTGACATCGATATCTCGGCGCACCACCACCGACTGGTAAAATGTGCCTGCGGCTCTCGTTGTCGCTATAAATCGAAAGTAATGGATCAGTGTGACTTGAACGGACGTGCATAATGCCTCGTAGACGTACGCGAGAAACGTACCGTCAAATGAGTGAGTTTGAAAGACATGAGAGAACGTGATGCATCCATCCGGGAATTTGCTCTTCGTGTGGGACGAAGAGCGTCGGCAGTGAAACGGGTGTGTAGAGAATGGTTCACAGAAGGCCATAGAACACGACGAGATGGGTCTGCTCGCACCACACAGACCACCCACCGAGAAGATCGACATCTAATCCGAACGGCATTGCAGGACATATTTGCGTCCATCTCGGCTCTGGAGCGACAGTGGAACAGAGTAACAAATCGTACACTATCAGGAGTGTCAGTTCGTCGCCGTTTATTACGGTCTGGGTTACCGGCGCGTCGTCCAATCAATCAATCAATCAATCAATCAATCAATCAATCAATCAATCAATCAATCAATCAATTAATTAATCAATCAATCAATCAATCAATCAATCACTACTGATCTGCATTTAGGGCAGTCGCCTAGGTGGCAGATTCCCTATCTGTTGTTTTCCTAGCCTATTCTTAAATGACTGCAACGAAATTGGAAATTTACTGAACATCTCCTTTGGTAAGTTATTCCTATCTCTAACTCCCCTCCCTATAAACGAACATTTGCCCCAATTTGTCCTCTTGAATTCCAACTTTATCTTCTTGTTGTGATCTTTCCTACATTTAAAGACACGACTCAAACTTATTCGTCTACTGATGGCATTCCACGCCATCTCTACTCTGACAGCTCGGAACATACCACTTAGTCGAGCAGCTCGTCTCCTTTCTCCCAAGTCTTTCCAGCCCTACCAATGACGAATGTGCATAAATATGCTAGACTGCAATGGTGTATGGAACGACATCACTGGGGGCAGGAATGGCAGCAGATCGTGTTTTCGGACGAATCCAAGTTCTGTTTGTTTGAAAATGATGACCGCATTTTGGTTCGGCGCAGACAGAGGGAGAGGCATCGCATTGTCTGTATTCGCACAAGACATACAGTGCCTACTCAAAGCCTTATGGTGTGCGGTGCTATTGGGAACAATCATAAATCACAGTTGGTGCGTATCCAGGACTCTGTGACCAGTTTGACCTACGTGAATGACATCCTGCGACCCTTAGCCATACCCTTTATGCGCGACATCCCAGGCGCCATATTTCGGCAGGACAATGCGCGACCATATGTTTTTGCACGAACACGTGCCTTCTAGTTGTCACAGGATGTCAGACTGTTGCCTTGGTCCGCCCGATCACTGGACTTGTCGCCAATCGATAATGTGTGGGATATGGTGAAAAGACGGACGCGGCACTGTGTCCCAATGCCAACCACCAAAGATGAACTGTGGAATAATGTGTATGCAGCATGGATGGTTATACCCCAGGACACCATTTACGACTTGTATTCGGCGATGCCATCACGCATGGAACAAGTTATCAGTGCCCCATTGTGGACCCAGTGCCTACTAAGCAATTGGACACATGCTGAACCTAGGGGACTGAAATGCGAATCGTTTCTGCAGAACATGCTAATGAACATGTCCTGTGAATATGAACTTTGTATCTCTAGTCTTTGAGATTGTTCTGTTTTGTATGAACATGAATGTAATTAGTCAATGTTCACAATTCGCATGTGGGCAATATTTTGCTCAGTAGTAAGGTCATATGAGAATCAGTAATTCAATTTTACATTATTCCAATGTACTTTTTCGCAACATAGAAAGCATAAGATAAGAACGCCTGCTCACTATCTCGCTATGGGGAGCGCGGCAATTAAACTTGTTCATGTGGTCTTCCAGAGAGAGATAAACAAATTAGGGGACTGGGCCCCAGTTAAAGTCTGATGACGACAAGTCTTTAATTTCCATCCTTTCGAAAGGAGGACGACGACGAAACTATCGGGTGAAGTGTCTTTGGAGGCACAGTTTTGCAGTGAATGAGAATCAACAAACTCACAACGGCCCTTTATATAATACGAATTAATTTAATCCATTCGCCACCTTTATAAAAAATACCCGATCACAACTGCATATTATGAAAGAGCCTCAAAACTCATTGCTATTTTGCTTAACGTTGCACCGACAGAGATATGTCTTATGGCGACGATGGGAGAGGAAAGGTCTAGGAAGTGGAAGGAAACTTCCGTGGCCTTAATTAAGGTACAGCCCCGGCATTTGCCTGGTGTGAAAATGGGAAACCACGGAAAACCATCTTCAGGGCTGCCGACAGTGGGGCTCGAACCTACTGTCTCCCAATTACTGGATACTGGCCGCACTTAAGCGACTGCAGCTATCGAGCTCGGTAAAAACTCATTGCATGGCTCTATAAATACACTCTCTTGAAATAATAATAATGTCAGAGTTATCGACCTATCAATTCCGTATACCCCTACTTTATTTTTACTACTACCTTGCTACGATAGTTCATACTAATATCTTAAGTCACTCTCCTTGTGGCGTTCGAGGTTCATGAATGTTGTCATTACATGGACTTTATTGAGATACCACAGTATTTATACATATTTATAAATATATGTTGCCTGCTGCCATTTCTTGATGGATGCAGTACTTTTGTATCCATCTCTTGGCACAGGCCAGAGTAAAGTGTAGCTTCCACCGAAGTCCCAGTCTCATCCATGGCTGTGACAATATGGAAGCTGCTGGGGTATGGGTGGCGCTGAGTAATGACATTCAGAGCACGACTAGTGCATCTGAGTGTTATGAAAAGTGTTGCTCATAGGGTCAGTCGTGCTGCAATAGCACTTTCTGACCCAGTGAGGAAAGCAATGGCAAACTACCTCACTCCTTGTCTTGCCTAGTACGCCTCATTTCGGTGCTGCCATTGGTTTTTGCAGTTTCCTTATAACCACATAACCTTTGGTGGTGCTATTTGAGGATCCAACCAGCCTCTGGGCTGATGACCTAACAGACAGACATAAATATATGACCAAGATAAAGTATTGATTTACATAAAATAGTATACATTTTACATACCTGAATAACATTTTCATAATAGTATCTGATATTGAATGTCGTATAATTATGAATGTGACTTTATAAATTAAAGCGTTTATTATGTTGAAGACTCTCTCTCTGGTAGAGTGCCGCTCAAAAATTAAGGAATTAGAACCATTTGTCTTTCTTTGGGCTGTTTTCAACATGAATTAACGTCGCATTGATCAACATAATGGTGAGTACATAGTCAAAGAAGCATATAGTATAAATCACTTCACATTATTACCTGGCAAAGAATCTTCCTTCAAGAGATCTGACTTTGAATATATCGTAGTTGAATGCGTGAAAGTTTGGAGGCAATATATTTTGGATAAAAGTTTGGATTAGCCCTAAAACCGTATGGATCCGGAGAAATAATTAATGCGTATGCATTTGATCAATCCAAATGTGTGTACTGTGAGCTATTTCTCATATACTGTAGATAATTTAAGGCATCAGCTGACACCCATCCAAATGACCATTGTATATGGCATACTTTTTCACTCCGTGGAAACCCAAATGTGACACTAGAATACCTGTAAAAAGTGACGACAGAGAAACTATAAGTTACAGTACATTAACTAAGCCGATGATTTACAAAAAGGGCTTCCTCCTTTACAAATTTGATCATTGCTCATCAACAATTTTAAATATGAATGCGAACTCTTTCTCTTGACGAAGATTCTTCAGAACCCATCGAAGTGACAAATAGGTTCCCTTGTATTGGATCTTACTTCAGTTAGATATTCAATACAGTTACTACGTAGAACGTATAAATAAACCTCCTGCAGTAGACTAAACGTAGTTATGGCATTACATTTTCTACGCCTCAAAGTGAATTTTGCCAATGTCACGCTCCATGCAGTGAATATTGCTCATAGCGAAATATGTTGATACACTGTGTGATAACACCGCAGAGCGGCTTGACATAATATGAAGAATGGAGGGCTACCAGTGTCTTGTTGAGAAATGAAATCTCAGACGAAATTTTTTCTTTGGGTACTGATGAATAGTACAAATTATTTGAAGTTCAGTTAGTTTTGATTTGTGTGTTAGTGTTCTATGATGCATACCTTCTTTATTATGAGGTATTCTTTATGTGAATATTCGTTTTATTTGGGAGAAACCACTTTCTCAGAAATTTTGTGCTCTCCTATTAAATTTACGCTCTGGAATCTCATACTAACCTTCTCGGTAATAAAATATACAGGAACAACCGTAGTTGTGCCTTTCTTGGGGACTTACTCTGTAATTAAGTCATTATCTCTATTCTTTGACTAACGTTAACTTCGGTATTGGAAAATTCGAATCTGCGCATCAACATTAGTTCCAGTAGCAGTAGAAAGTTAATATACAGGGAAGGGCTCAAAATAATTCCACATGCAAGTTTAAATGAACAATGTTGACGAGCAAATTAAAGCCATCCTTCAAAAATTTCATGATTCTTTTCGGACAGAAGACGGAAGAAGAGTGACGTCACTTCTCAGGGAAAAAATGAACTGTTCCCAGATAACCCGTCCACATCAGGAAGGCATTAGGGAAAAAGGCTAGAAGCAAACGAAGAATTAAAACTTGTTTATCCCCGACTAATGTTGGATTACATCTTGAACGAGCAAATTGAACTTGTTCTGGTTGGCGTCGGAAATAAGAATGTATTTTATTTGTTCCACCACGCAGTGAAGAACATAAAAAGCGTAGCACGAAATATGGAATTGACTTCGATGGATCTTCTCATGGGAAATATTCTCCATAATTGAATGGCGTCTTGCAGTTGGGTTGGAAGTATTTCCAATGTGCTACAAAAATGTGGTGAGTCCGCAATAGAGTGTACCAGAGACATTTACCACTGCACTTCTATTTCGGAGATATAAATTCAGTTGTATGTTATGGCAGCTAGACATTTTTACGATTGGCCATTCGTGAATTTGATGCGATTTCCTTGGTATCGCGTCGAGCGATAACATGAGGGAGACTACAAGACCACAATATGTATCCTACCCAACCGAATTACATGTCTTCCATTTGGCGTCACCTTTTGTTCTTTTTTTATGACAGGCATACTGCGAGAGGTAGCACCACAGTACTCTGGCACACAGCCCGACGCATCAGTAGTTCTGTATAAATTCACATTCATAGAAGACCTTCAGTGAGGGGCGAATATGACAACTGCACAATAACATTCTATAGTGTTAAAAACACCTCAGACACCCACTCTGTAACCTGGCTGCAAGAGAAAGAGATATGCGAAAACAGAAGTCAGGAAATTTAATTAAATCCAGGTGTACACTGGATGGATTGGAATACAGTTGAAGATCACTTATTTCATGATCAACACAACGTTACCGAGGCCGATGACCTACGTATTAGGCCCCTTTAAACAACAAACAATAATAACAAGCAACGTTACTGACATCTTTTCAAGGAGGCCAGGAACAAAGTGGACCGTCTTCCGGGCAACAGCTCACTTTTATAAACTACAGGGCCTGTTCGCTCCTCTAGTAACAATCGTGAAAATAATATTCGATCAGCGGGATCGAATGGGTCTAGATGCTGCCATCGGATCTTGCTCAGAGATGGCAATCATGGACCTCAAAACTTCAAAGTACATCCTATGTCCACATTCCCTGATGGATTGGCATGTCTAAAAGGCAAAGTGACTACGAAATAAAAGTGTTTCGTGACACATCTGAAAGAATATACGGTGCTGTTCTGTACGTAAGATCTACACGCAATGTTTAGTACGATTGGCTTACAGTAACAACATGCAATCGCCTTTCAAGGAAGTCAAGTTAGAACTACACATTAATAGGCGTACGTCTCCTCCACTACTTTCAGAAGACAAACTGCCAACTTACTTTACCAAGTCTACTTTATGGAGTGACTGAAATATATAACACTTGGACGGATACGCAACGAACCTATGAATTGTAAATCCTTTATTAGTTATAAGATCACAGATATAATGCAGTACTGTACCCTATCCCAATGGCGACACGGTCTGGGCAAGAATAAACGTGCCGATCACATGTCAAAAGGAACTATCATAGCGATTATTTCAACACTTTTGTCTTTGGACTATCGTTTCCAACGCAGTAGACATCTCACTCCCTGAAACTAGAAAATCCATTCCAAACGTTCTGTATATTGATGTTCCACAACCCTACATCAATGCTACGAGGTTCCGTTCAAACTCCTGTCTACTTCAAGTCACGGCCTGGCTACTTAGTTCTGGATATCACGGTTTCGTCGTGTGGTGAAGAATATTTTACATAGATAACTACCAGGCAATGTGGCAATGAATACTTTCGGTGAAGATATCGAAGCACCAGTACCTTCGCAGCGCTTGACCCCACAGAAATCGTTCGAAGTAACTGCCATTAACTTCGCGTGTTCCCTGTACGACAAAGAGGTAACATCTCAAGAAAGTGTTACATCGTACTTTCTACATACGGTACTCCGCAAGCTTTTCACCTATATTTATGCAGTAATTAAATGGCGTATGGCGTTTAGTGTCGGGAGTGTCCGAGGACATGTTCGGCTCGCCAGCTGGAGGTCTTTTGATTTCACGCACCTAGGCGACCTGCGCGTCGTGATGAGGATTAGACGAAGATGACGACATATGCACCCAGCCCCCGTGCCAGCTAAATTAACCAATTCTTAATTGAGTTTCATGCAACAGCTAATGTCTTATTTATGATTTTATTATAATCTTGTTTGCCAAATGTGGGCTGAGTGTGTTGCTAATTTTGTTTTATATGTTTTATATGCAAGAAGAAAGACACCATGTCCAGTATGTTTCCAAAGAAAATAAACAAAATTGAGATTTAAGTTTTAACAGGGCGTTAAGTATCTGTATTTTCTTACAAGTTCATTTACGTCGCTGTGTTTGTTTTATTATGTAAAAGAAGTTCACAAAATATTTGATTAAGAAACATGCAAATAAAATGAACGTAAAAGAAATATGTCAGCTCTTCTATAAAATTTCGTACTTGCGACTTAGTGTCTTCTACCCCCGTGGCACAGATGTATTCTCGAGGATATTAATGAATTACATGAATAACGAACCTGAACCCACTGCAGTCGAACGTAAAATTGTTCCGATAATGTTTACACATTTTAAAAATCCAAGAAGAAATCCTTAATAATATGGCTGTAAATTCTTACCTTACCACCTACATAAGCGTTATATAAGTTGAAGACACTGCTGGCGCTTTAAATCTTCACATGATCTTGCTGATGATTTCGACATACAGGTGTACGGATTGAAGCTATAATGAAAGAAAATAAAAAATCTTGAGAAGTAAGAGATAAGATTATTGGCGGCTTGGCTCATCAAGTAACGAAACTCAAAATTATATTTTACATGCGCAGCATTTGTGACGTGACAGACGTCGAATCTGTGTTCCACCTCCCTCCCTCTCTAGGGACGTAGTGCTGTGGCCCGACATCGAAAGCAAATGCAATTTTTCCGAAGGCGTCTGTTTCATTTGAGTGATATGTTCGTGGGAACAGCGTCACTTGGTCGCAGTTGAAAACGCCAGCCGAAACGACGTTGTACAAGCGTACAGATAGCTAGCGGGACCAGTGCCCTGCTGCGCAACCGTTTGAGATGCCTGACTTTCTAAGAAGAGATAGATGGGATGATTCCCTCGCAGGCCAGCTGAGTGTTGGGATGCTTACACAATTGAACATTCACACGTTAAATGCAGTTTTCACATTTAAATGCAGTATTCGAGCAGCTGTCGCAAATGATACATCCACAGTTCTACGAAATACAAGGAGAAAAGCGAAATACAGATACTACGTCTGTCGCGCCACTAAAGGGCATGGAGGAAAAGCACTTTTAGTTTCTATACTAGTAGGAACAAACTGCTAAACATTGTTTTTATTACTTCCGAAGATATGACTTTTAATTTCATTATTGACCCAAGCCGGACACACTGTGTAGCAATGAGATCGTGAGACAGATATCCATAATAGCATTAAGATCAAGAGATGAACTGTAATATGTATCAAACATATTGGTACAGATTTTTTTTACCAGACTCATACGAACACATTTGTGAAACAAGAATCCACAGTCTGAACACATGCCGATTCACAGCCTACACATCCCGGAGTATTCGAAAATCGTGTATATCTAAGATATGTATATCATTTATATCTAAGATTAACAGTACAATAATGTAAAGTTTATACAGAATGTTTCAATCCTTTTGGGTCAAATGGAAAAAAGGTGATAGTGGGTCCACAAACAATATACTGATATAATGGAACGAATGGTCGGAAACGTGTGTTTATTGTGTCATGGACATCCCCAGCGTGCTCCGCATAACAACAACGCAGTTCGCAGTTATTGTTCAAAGTGACGACCGCCAGCCTCAATGCATGTATTGCTACGCCGCATTAACCTGTGCCCCACACACACCACTATCCCTGGTGAGGTGTGTACAGTGCATGACGCTTAGTCAAAGATGGAACGTCACTCGTCACGAGAGTTGGCAGACATGCATTTAATGTACGTTGCGGCGGGGTGTAGTGCCCGTAAAGCAGCACGAATGTACAACTGGCGTCATCCTAGCTGGAAGAAGTTTCTCTCCGCGGATACCAACTTAACGTGAGACGGGGTCGTTCACGCCACAGAGAGCCGGCCAAGGTTCTCGCCAAAGACATGTCCGAACACTACATTTTGAGGAGATGGTGTTGGATTGTGTGGCCGACCATCTGCCAACTTGCCCGTGAAATGCACGCTTCGAAGGATACAGTGTAGAGAGGACTGGCGGAACAGTTATTACACCCCTATCATACAGAATGAATGCAAACACTGGGAACAACGGATTTTGAGCCACGCGTTCACTTCCGTCAATGAATTATCCACCGCAGTGCTGTATTGCCGAACTTTGTACTGTTTTTGTTGTTCTCGGATGAGGCCTCGTTCACCCGTGATAGTATATTCAACAACAACAACAACAACAACAGTCATGTCTGGAGTGAGGACAGTCCCTAAGCCACCCACATCGGTGGTCACCAGCAACGATTCTCTGTCAACGTATGGGCGGGCATTGTCCAAGGTCACCTAACAGGACCTTACTTACTTCCTCCCCGTTTGACTGGTCCACGTCATGTGGTGTTCCTGCTAGATGTGGTACCTCAGTTCCTGGAGACTGTACCCGTTGTTGTCCGCGAAAGGATGTGGTTTTAACACGACGGTGCACCAGCCCACTTCGATGTTACCGTCCGCGAGCACCTGAAAAACACGTATCCTCATCATTGTATTGGAAGGGGAGGCCCTGTCCCATGGCCAGTGTGACCGCCGGATCTCACACCTCTGGACTTTTTCGTCTGGGGTTAAGTCCAGTCGTTGGTGTATGAAACTCCCGTAGAATGGACGAAGACTTGCTTGTTAGGGTCCAAGCTGTCTGTCTCCTGGTACAACAGACGCCAGGGATCTTTAAGAGAGTGCGGCAGATCGTATTCCGCCTTTGCCATGCATGCATTGAGACTGGCAGTTGTCACTTTGAACAATGTCTATGAGCCACGTTGTTGTTATGCGGTGTACCCTATGTATACCGATAACACAATAAATATGCATTCCTAACGATGGCTTCCCTATCTCAATAAAATCGGTTTTGGACCCACTATCACCTGTTTCAATTTGACCCAAAAGGTTTGACACAACCTGTATAACCATCGTTAATGACATGAACTTGTGCACTATTTGAAAGTATATAAAATTGTAATAAAAATATGATTACATGTCATATCATTTACTCTGTTTTCTGTAAATAATTGTTCTCCTATCTTCCAGCAAACATTCATTTGAGTTTGTTTGACAAATATCATAACTTGTGTGTTTACGGGATTTATTTCAACTACTTTATGAGGTAAGTCAACATTCAATGTTTCACTTCGTAATATTCGTCATATATTAGTTTCTGAATAAATTGTGGACCTGAATAAAGCATAATATTATAGCAGAAATTATTTTTGAATTTCCACTGGCCACACTTTTTCGATATCCAGGAGTTCGTACAGTTAGTATTTTATTAAGTCTGTTTCTTAAGTTAGTATCCATACAAAATTATATATTACGTGTCTTGCAAGTTGTAGGCCTAGCCTGTTAGAGAAGAAAGTTTGACGAGAAGCGGCCATACTAGTATAGATCTCCCCTGAATTGTCTTAACTACGACGAGTAGAAAAATGACATCTGTATTATAAAATAGTTCTAGACTTGTCTGCTGTAGTTTTCTCAGTCATCAATATTATGGAGAATATAAACGTTCCCTGTAGTGTTAAAAACAGGCAATATTTCACTCCGTGAGGTAAGGTGCCATGTAAAATTTCGAAAGGAAATTAAATATAACGATTAACGACGGATAACCGTCGGAGTATTGTCCCGTTAATTATCATCAAAACAGAATTAGATTTTAACCACCATTCGTGGGGCAATAATTTCCTCAAGATTGCTTGTCATGAGATTCTACAACTGCATAATAGGCGTGCATTCTTTCACTTTAATGTGATTTCTGCGAATCTACCTGATACTGCTTCAGGTAATTTTCGGATTGAACACACTCGGGTAATCTAAATACAGTGAGCAGAATAATTGACATTGTGAATAATTTGCCGCAAGCGTTCTTGGACTTATTAAAATTAATGACATTAAAATGTGAACCTACTACGTTATGTAGATGCCCATGTGCTTCCTTTCGAATGACATACAATTATGTTATCAGTTATTGAGTATTCCGATCAAAAATGCCGATTAACATATTTGCTCTTCTTTTTCTTCTCGATCAACTGTATAACCAAACACACGCTGGAATCAAATGGATTGTTCTCCGAAGAGTGGATCATCATCTGGGTCTCTCATTACGTGTGCAGTATTCCCGTGAGAAAATTTACTATTCCAAGTTTATTTATAGTAACATAGTCATGTCCCATGAGATCCATACTTACCTATAACCTGAACCCCGAACGGATATTCTAAGTTCGTAAAAGAGCACTAACTGTATAATCGTTGTTACTGACTGAGAACGTTCCATCATGGTTAAAAGACGTAGCTACCCGTAGCGTGGGAATTATACACTTTCGGATAAAAGTTGCAACATCCTAAATTTTGATGTCCAGTTGAACGTGGGTACAATATATGCATGCTATAGAATTGTAGTTAAGCTGATAAACGTTTAGAGGCCATCGGTCAACAGATGCTTTGGCAGTGTTCACCTCAATGCACCGTGCCGAGCCGTGAAACTAACTGCGTCGTGTGCGCCTGGAATGTTGAACGTTGTTTACGTGTGTAGAAGTCAAGTCATAGCCGTGCCTCGGAGACGGTTACGTGCCCTTTTCACGCTACTGCAGCCATTTGACAGGAGACATATCACAAGATGCCACAAAGTAGGACCGTAGACCACGTTCGGGACGCCACATAAAAAGTGCGTTAAGATCTGCGAGTGAACGTGGCAGCAGATGTGTGCACACGTACTGCAGTGAACCGCCTACTTGAATCAGGACTACGAACGGGTGTGCAGCTTCCCCTTTTGCCATAATTCCGTCATGCTCGCATCCTGTGGTGTCGTACAAGGTTTCCCTGGTGAATAGAATGGTGCTCTGTTGTATTAGACAATAGGAGCAGGTTCTGTCTTCATGTAACTGGTGGCTGTTTAGTTGTGTGACGCCAACCAGGTAAGCGTTATCTTCCAGAATATACTCGCCACCGACATACAGACCCTACTCCCTGCATGATGACAGGGCGCAAAAAGCTACTATTTTCCTTTATGATTGGTGTTTGTGTGGAAATTGAACATTGTTCAACCTATCCTGCTGCCATGTCCGCGACAGGAAGGTGATGTACAGACTCATCTCATATACTGCTGCTACTAGGCCGGCCGCAAAATGAGACGCAGGTCCGTGAGGTGACGCAGGATGACTCATGGTGAGTTTCTACGAACCACAGAACTGACTGGACCCGCGCATGTTACGGCGCAGGGTGACGTGACGCTGTTGCTGCACGTGGTGACCCTGCGGACGGCAGTCTCTCTTCCGCAGTTTCCTGCAAGACTCACGGTGATTTGGTTGTTCATATTATTGATAAACTATTTTTCTGACTCAGGAATTCTTTTTGAAATATCATATTAAATGTATTTTTTACCTAAACCACCATAAACTATGTACTGTGTTTTGAGGAAGAATTAATGTACAATATAAAGCAACAGGATACCAATTTATTGCAGTTAAATGTTTTATCTATTGATGAATGCAAAAATAATTGTTTTGAAATGAGAAATTCCAAAAATAAACTCATGTGACAAATACAAATTATTTTTAATGGCTAAGCTGAGATATACAAATTGAAAACAACTTTTTTCCATACACAAAAAAGTGCTTTTTAGAGAGAAAAATAGGTAACAAATAATGTGACGAAGTCATGACGAGAGGGTATGAGGGAAATAATTACGAGTATTTTTTTTTTCTTTTTACACGTTGCCTTACGTCGCACCGACACAGATAGGTCATAAACTGCGTACTGAAACTGCGATCCAACTTGCGACGATTGTCGCCGTGACTCACTCTGCCGTGAAGAATTCGACGTGAGTCACCCTGCGTCACCTCACGGACCTGCGTCTCATTTTGCGGCCGGCCTACGCGGCGTGCTTTACGAGGGGTTGGACAACTGCCCTGACCAGCATGATTCCCAGTCCTCATCCCCTGTGAAAATGTGTGGAACATGATTGGGTGGCGTCTGACCCAGCTTGAACGGTTAACTACTAACCTTGCACGGTTACAACAACAGGTACAAGAGACTTGAAACACTGCACCGCAGGATGCTACTCGTCGCTTAACACGATCGTCTAAATACGAGGATACAATATACAGTACAAGTCCGTGCGGCAGTTCAAATAGTGAGGCGACACACACACGCCCACACTATACATATACTGACGGATTGCGAAGCACCTTCAGTACTTGGCTTCTATTACTAGGTTTGGTCTACACTACTGATAATATAATATAATATTATCAAACTGTAATAATAATAATAATAATAATAATAATAGTAATAATAACAATGGCGTGAGGCCTCCGAAGAGACCTGAGACAAGTCTGTCAAGTTGACGCCGTACAGGTGACCTGCGCATTCGTGAACTTGTGGCCCTAGTATAATGAATTCTAATGATGAAGACGACACACACACACACACACACACACACACACACTCACACGCACAATGAAGGTTAAATTCCCCGACCCGGCCGGGAATCGAACCCGGGACCCTCTGAATCAACGGTCACAACGCTAAACATTTAGCCATGGAGCCGGACATCCATCTATAATACCTCCAGGTTAAATTGTGAATGAAGTACGTACACAGTCAGAGTGTTGGAATTCAATTCCGCAAATGTAGTTCAAATATCCCCTTAAGTTCGGGAATGCCGTTTTTTAATGTTCATATGGTGTTAAGGAACATTCCGATATCTAAGCATAGGCTTCTGCAAATTAGATCAATATGATAACTGTATGTGTACTTTATAGAAAACATTTAGAAAACACCACACTGAAACTGGAGAAAGTGATAAGAATGTTATAGAGACATGAGAGATTGGGAAAAATTTCCTTCACATTGCAATGTTACAATATTGCCCCTAGAGGACAACAAAGAAGACGTGGTACAATCAACAGAACAACCCAAGACTAGGTTGCACAGAAGTAAATATCAAATAATCAAAGACTATGTGTATAAAGTTTCATCTAACTGCTATTATTATTGATTCATTTCACTCAATGAAAGTTGAAAGAAGTCGTAAAGTAATACAAAACTATAACATAAATAATATTATTGTTAGTATTCCAATCCATAATTTCCTTCCCTTCACCTTCCAAGTGTTGATCTCCTGTGTCAAACTTTCCTCCCCTGGAGGAAGAATTTTGTACGCTAAACAGATATATCTTAACATAACCCCTACTTATATCTCCCTTTCTAACTCAAATACCAACAAAGGGCATTACATTTGATATTATTTTGATGAAATGTAGGTTATCAACCAGTTTTAAAAGCTAGTGTTTTATAAGGCCTCCATCCTCTTTCTCATAACTTTAATCTTCATATCTACGGAATGAATTAGCTATAACTCAATAACTGTAAGTTGAGCATTTTGAGTTTGGTATAGTCGGAGGCTAACTGTAACACGTATGATATTTGGAAGCTCTGATAGATAAGCTGCAGCCATTCATAATATTCTAATTATTGTTTTGTTTCGAGATAAATGAAATGCAAACGTGTTCGGAAGTTTATTCCCTAGAGGACAACAAAGAACACGCGGTACAAATCTATAGATCGCTTTTTGTAAATAACAGAACAATAAATCTTCATTATCTTCGCGCGTGGTTTTTTCCTCGTTATTTCGCTCACGGAGTGAGTTCGCTGATTGGCTGAATGGTGGAACAACTAGTTTGTTTGCTTTCAGCCATGTTTTGTGATTAAAACATAATAGGGATAGATGGTTCCACGTCCTCGTTCAAAGTGTACACTTCAAAAATTGGTACTTGATAATTGTTAGTCTACATGACCAGGTTAGGTGCTGCCTGGCCGAATCTGTAATGACGTGCTTGGTTCGCACGGAAGGACGTGGGTTCGAATCCTCGTCAGGAAGTCGTAAAATTTAAGAAACGAGTTTTACACTTCCGTAGGTGCACATGGCCTTGAGGTTCACTCAGCCTACACCAAACGTGAGTACCAGGTTAATTCCTGGGTGCAAAGGTAGCCGGACGTAGAGCTATCCACTCTACCCATCCAGTGCCGAGGTTACGGATAGTGGAAGTCTTTACCTTCCAACCCTTCAAGGGCCTTCATGGCCTGTAAGGAGATGATTTTGCTTACCCTTTACATCATCATGTAAGACTACCAGTCCCGTTTATTCCACAAAAAAGACTTCTGTTTACTGACACAGTACTGCTTTTGATATTCGACACCAAAAAATCCAGATGACTGTAGAGATCAACCTTTGCAACAATCCAAGACTAGGTTGCACAGAAGTAAATACCAAATAATCAAAGACTTGGATGTATTAAATTTCATCTTACTGCTATTATTGTTGATTAACTCCACTGAATGAAAGTTGAAATAAGTCGTAAAGTAATACTAAACTATAACATAAATAATATTCTTGTAAGTATTCCAATGCATAATTTTCTTCTCTTCACAGCAATTTATAAGTTTCTAATGTTTTTAATATTCTTTGTTTATTGA
Organism: Anabrus simplex; assembly: GCF_040414725.1. Lineage (NCBI taxonomy): Eukaryota > Metazoa > Arthropoda > Insecta > Orthoptera > Tettigoniidae > Anabrus > Anabrus simplex. The sequence continues at coordinate 393,138,373 of NC_090266.1, read as the reverse complement.
ACAAGTTTAAACTGTTTCGGTTTCACGAAGTTGCCATTTCAAAAAAATTTGATAAAACAAAAATTCGGGAATGCTTCTTGATTCCTAAAAAAGTGCTCATGGGTCGACCTTAAATTTTTATGAATTGCATCTATAAGAGTACCGGTACCTACATTTGAAATAAAATTTAACTGGAATGATTACCGCATGTTTCATGAGTTTTAAGCAGGAATGGTATTTTATTTCAGTACTGCAATTTTTTCACTGTGTAGGAAAGATAATATCAATATTTGTCGTATAAGTCAGTGTTCATTCATTTTTAAGTAGGTTTGCTTGATAAAAACATCTTCTACTCAGATTCTTCTAATCTATTGTTATTATGACGTTAATTCTTTAATGACTGTGAAAAACCGGGTAAGTGACAATGCAATTCCTAACTTTTATTTTCCTTAAGACTGGTCACGCCTCTCAGCCACGTACGGATATGCAGTCCATCAGAACAATTGTCGTTATGTTCATTTTCGAATGCGTATGTGTACAGGAAAATGAACTTTACATACCTTGTAGCATAGGCCTGCTGCAGAAATGTATGCATGATTCCCTCCTACAGTATAATGCATGTAAGTTTCATTTTCCTGTATTCACAGGCATAGGAATATGAACACAAGGAAAATTATTCTGATGGACTGCATATCCGTACGTGGATCAGAGGCGTGAACAGTCTTAAGGAAAATATTGTTTAGGAGGTACATTGACAGTTACCCGGTTTTTCACAATCGTTACAGAATTCTCATATTTATGAACATTCACGTATATTAATACTCGCTGTTGTGCCCGTCGTTGATTCGACAGACACTTAGCATGTGTATGATTACATTTTTGTCAACCCCTCAAGTTTTTCCTGAGAGTCTGAGGAGTTTACGTGGACATGCGTCCGCCAGCGGCTTGTCGTGACGTACTCGCTTACTGGTTCACTGTAGCCCTGCACAGTTTCATATTTTTCGTATTATTGCTGCTCTTGGACCTATTGGTACTCAAAAAGTAGACTTTAGACAGGTGTATCATTGCCATGATGATTTCCAAAGTAACCCTCCATCGAGTAAGTTATAGGCTTTTGGACGCACTGCCACACGATTAGCACTAATACTTCCGTTATTTTTTACTTTATCTTTGAAAGGCACGGAAAAAGTCGTTTGTAAATTATATTGTAATACGTTATTTCTTGAGCATTTTTCCTGTAATACTAGCTGTAAAAGAGATGTACCGAGTTTTGTGCGTAAGACTCCCCTGATCCCTACCCCCATATCCCCTGAATTGAAAGCTATAATCCTACTCGCACTTACTTTAAACTTCAATAATTATCAAGGTTAGTGAAAATACACCGATGTATTCGCACGTGTTGATGTGACAAACAGACACAAAGTAATCTGAACCCAACATTGACTCTTATGTGCCCTGTCTTGAACACAAACCAAGCAGCAGGTTAATATCGAAAGAGTGCATACGGAATAATGATTTTACTGTATGTATCGCACGCAGTAATTAACAGGGTCACAGCTGATTTACATTTTTAATTGGACATTCGGATCGTTCCACACTATATGCCTTAGGCCATTTGTGCAGTATGATCAATGGCCACCAGGATCAGATACTTTCTTATTACAATTTTGCTTTTCAGCAAGCAGATGAGAGTAATAGAATCAGCACAATTTGAGAGTTGGCTGTAATTAACTCAAGGTACAAGGTGGTCATTATCACCGCAAGACAACATTTTTTACTTCTTAACTTGAGGCTTCGTCATGCTTGTGTTTCCGACGGGATGTTTTTATTTTTACTACATTGCAAATCAAAATTTATAAATTATTAAGTTGGCAGAAGGACAGGTTTTACTATTTTCAGGCCATGTGGACTCTGCCTAGTTCTGTCAAGTCATCTTTGATATTAAGTTTAGTGCGTTTTCGTCGGTTTTCTCAACATTCATCAAGACTCCTTCCAAGGTTCCTGATTAATTTATCCCCCAAACACAAGGATTCCACATAAAATTGCTGGCACGTTCTTGTCCTTCCCTAGAGTAGACTCCCATTACCTGAAAGCACAAACAAATCAGGAGTATCTTGATGGGAGCTCATATGTACAGATTGTGTGTGAAAACCACTCAAAGAACGATTTAAAGTTCATAATAGAAAGTTCCTCCCCTATGAACCATGTGAACTTGCCGCGGTGGTGGGGCTTGTGCGCCTCGAGAAAGCAGACAGGGACGCCGTATGTGCTAACATGTCGGATGGGCTTGTGTCGAGAGACCAGTGTAACGAATGGTTCATTGAAAGGGTGATTAGCAGCCCTCCGGAAGTTTTAAGGACTGCAGTCTGGATGATTGCCTGATATGGTCTTTTAATGATAATTAACGTGGCTTAGCTATGTTGATAATGTCACACGGCTGAAAGCAATGGGGAAGCTCAGCCTTAACTGACCCCCGAAGACACGCAACTCTCTCTGCATGAATATGGACAATAACCAGCTTATATCAAATGAGAACAGAAGCTTTTGAAGTATGGTGTTTGAGGCGTTATTTAAACACAACTAACACTAATCTATATATCCTGACTGACTGAATGATTCATCATCGCCGAGCCAAAACTACTGGACATAAAGAAATGAAATTTTGCGGATACATTCATATTAACATGTTCGAGCTTTCTGAGGGAGGATACTTGGATATTCCATAACTAAGGGGGTGAATTTTTAAAATCTGGTTATCTACACCTCAAAAACTTACAAGTTTACAGACGTAAAAATTGGTATTTCGAATCTCCTTTAAAAATAAAGAAACACGTATTTTCTGTTTATGGATAATCCGATGAATAGGGGATAAACAGGAGTGAAAAACAGGGTGATTTTTTAAAAATACTATATTTGAAAATTATCTCAGGCAGTTCACATATTACAGATTTGAAAACTGGTGTTTGGAATTTCTGTAAAAGTAAAGAAACATAAATATTTTTTTCGGAAAATCCACTTAATGGGAACCGAAAAAGAGGGTGAATTATTAAAATGAATGTATCTACAGTGTATCTCAAAAACCTAACTTGTTGCAGCGTGAAAATTGGAATTTGGTATCTCCATTAAAAATAAAGAAGCACGTGTTATTTTGTTTTCGGGAAAACAATTAACGGGTGGGGGGTGAAAGAATTTAAAAATGAGTTGAATTAATTGTATGAATATATATACCAAAAAATCTACAGATTTTACAAACGTGAAAACTGGTATTTGGAATCTCCTTTAAAAATACAGAAACATGCATATTTTGGGGGATGGGATAAATTGGTAGGGGGGAGGGAATGAAAACGGAGATGAATTCCTTTTATGAGGATACATATATCTCAAAGACTGAAGATGTTACAGTCGTGATATTCGTATTTGGAAGCTCTTTTAAGGAAAAGGGTACTGTTTGTATTTGGAAAATTCACTTAAGTGACGAGTGTGAAAGGATTTAAGAAAAATGAATTCTTTTCCTGGAGAAACTTAAATCTCAAAACTGAGGGATAGAGACGTGGAAGTTAGTATTTGTAATCGCTTTGAAAAATAAAGAAACACGGATTTCTTTGGGTGAGGTGAAACCAACTTAACGGGCGGGGGTGGAGTGAAAAAGGAGTTGAATTATTTTCATGAGAGTACTCATATCTCAGAAACTGAAGATGTTACACACATGAAAATTTGTATTTCGAATTTTCTTTAAAAATAAACAACGCATTCTTGGAGGGGGAGGGGAATCAACTTAACGGGCTGGGGTGAAGAAGGATTTGAATTCTTTTTATGAGTATATCTCAAAAAGTGAAGATGATAGAGGCATTGTATTTGTATTTGAAGTCTTCTTTCAAAGTAAAGAAACACTTGTTCTTTTTTCTTCGGGATATCCACTTAAGGAGGGTGAATGAGTTGAAAAAAAATTAGTTCAGTTCTTTGTATTAGGATACTTATATCTAGAAACAAAAGATGTTAAAGACGTGAAAATTGGTATTTGGAATCTCTTTTAAAAATAACGAAAGTCGCACTTTTGGAGAGGGGGAAATCAGCTTAACGGGTAAGAGGGGGGTGAAAATGGCGTTGAATTATGTTGATAAGGACACTTATATCTCAAGAAATGTTACACACAAGAAAATTAGTATTTGGAATCTCCTTTATAAATAAAGAAACACGCCTTTGTTTTTTTTTTCGGAAAATCGACGTAAGGGGTGTGGGGTAGACAATAAATAAATAGCCTAAGGAGTTGAAATATATTTATGAGTATGCTTTAACTTAAAAACTGAAACTGTTACAGACGTGAAAGTTCGTAATTTCAATTTCCTTTCAAAATAAAGGAACACTTATTTTTTTGTTTTTGGAAAGTCCACTTAAGGCGGGAGAGGGGTGGAAAGAAGTGAAGATGAAGAAGTTGAATTATTTTTATGCGTTTACATTTATCTCAAAAACTGAAGGTGTTACAGACGTACAGATATGAAAAATGGTATTTTGAATCTCCTTTAAAAATAATGAGGCACGTATTTTTTTATTTTAGGAAAATCCATTTGAGAGGCTGAAAGGAATTGGAAAAGCGGGTGAATTTTTTAAATGAGTACCGGTATATTACATTATATGTCAAAATCATAACATGTTAGAGACAAGGAACTTGGCATTTTGAAAGTACTTTAAAAATACTGGAACATGCACCTCTTTGTTTTCGGAGAAGGCACTTAACGGGGGCAGAAAAGAAGTAAAAATAGTTTAATTATTTTCTTATGAGGATACTTATATCTTAAAAACTGAAGATGTTACAGACGTGAAAATTGGTATTTGGAATCTTCTTTAAAAATAAAGGAACATGTATTTTTCTTTTCGGAAAATACACTTAAATGGGGGTGGGGGTGGGTGAAGGACTGATCAAGGGGTTGCATTTTTTTTATGAGGATACTTACGTATATCTCAAAAACTGAAGATGTTACAGATGTGGGAATAGGTATTTGGAATCTCCTTTAATAATAAAGAAACATGTATTTATTTTTCCGACTTGAGAGAAGACTGTTTCTCACATGTACAGTTCTATGTCGCATGGACGTCTTAGCCCCAAAAGGCAATACCACAAACATGGTTTACAAGGAATTTTTGGGTTAAATGAAACTCAATTTTGGGGTGAGTTTTTATACTTTAAGAATTTTCAGATAATGTCTTAGTACAATGCCGTGGAACGATTACTTTGATCAAATTACGAAATCTACGCGAGCGAAGCCGCGGGTAATTGCTAGTTAAGTCATATATATCGCGTCTCATTGTTTGTGGGACTGCTAAATTCGAATCTGCTCATCAGTTCCCTCAGAAAACTTAAATTTTATCTTTTATCTACGAGACTTGTCTGAAGGAACGAAAGCTATTCTCTTGTCTGCTATCTCGTAACGGAGACGGGAAACCGTAGTTTCAAGTCAGCGAACCCTTATCCGAGTGTGCTTCCCCTGGCTGGGAGCGAGTTTTCGCAAGCGGCAGTTGGTTGTCTGTCATAGAGAAGGTGTACCCTCCAGGGTTGGTCTTTCCCTCGGACACCGACTATCGCCTCAAGGGCAGTGTACCGGAGCATGAGACTTTGGGTCAGGGGATACAACTGGGGAGGAGGACCAATACTTCGCCCAGGCGGCCTCACCTGCTCTGCTGAACAGGGGCCTTGTGTAGGGATGGGACGACTGGAAGAGATAGACAAGGAAGAGAGAAGGAAGAGGCCGTGGCCTTAAGTTAAGTACCATCCCGGCATTTGCCTGTGAGGGAAGTGGTAAACCACGGAAAAATACTTCGAGGATTGCTGAGGTGGGATTCGAACACTCCTCTACTCTGTTGACCTGCCCTCGTAACACTTTTCAAATTTCATGGCAGATCCGGGAATCGAACCAGGGCCTCTGGGGGTGGCTGCTAATCACGCTAACCACTACATCGCAGAGGCGGACTTCATTATTATTATTATTATTATTATTATTATTATTATTATTATTATTATTATTATTATTATTATTATTATTATTATTATTAGTATTAGTATTAGTATTAGTATTAGTATTATTAAAGTCTTCCCTCCGTGATATTTAAATTTTCTACGAGCCGTATGCTCTAATTGATAATGAAATGTTAATTTATTATTATGTATAGGATTTAATCTCTTTTAAGATTTAATTCATTGCTCTACTCAGTCCGGATTATAGACATTGCGAAGCTTGACTTGTAGTCGCTTCTTGTCATTGTTGCGTAATTTCGGTTTGGGCTTATTATCTCCTTATCGTCCGGATCCATGGCTAAATGGTTAGCGTGCTGGCCTTTGGTCACAGTGGTATCGGATTCGATTCCCGGCGGGGTCGGTAATTTTAACCATAATTGGTTAATTTCGCTGGCACGTGGGCTGGGTGTATGTGTCGTCTTCATCATCATTTCATTCTCATCACCACGCGCAGGTCGCCTACGGGTGTCAAATCGAAAGACCTGTACCTGGCGTGCCGAATTTTTCCTCGGACACTCCCGGCACTAAAAGCCACACGCCATTTTTCTCCTCCTTATCTGGGTTTTATCGTATCATAGGAATATGAAATTGTTGTCAAGTTGCGTCAGTAACTGTCGCTTGTATATGAGTCTGAACGGTATGGTCCTCCATTGCCTTGTACCTTGTAATGTGAACTTAAGTCTGTAGTAAATTTTGAGTTGTTATTAATTGTAATGTTAAATATTGCCTCCGTAATTTTGTGAATCTTTCTTCTTTTGGATATCACCTTGCTATTTTCATGGTGTATCTCAGGTGATGAAGGTGAAAATTAAGAAATTCAATCTTCGCAATTTTGTGTATCCGGGTCGTAAACCCTTTTTACCCTAGTCAAGATTCCGTGAAGGTTATGTAGGCAGTAGCCGAGAGTTATACAATAAATTGTAATTCATATTAAAAATAAGTGAAAAAGTTCACATTTAAATAATTCGATTGTAACATTATTAAAGGTGGGTAACCTTCTACTCTGTAATTCCCCACTATGATTATGACCAGTTAGCTGTTTAAGGTATGTTTGTTTAGAATTCAAGGTTCTAAACTTGTTTAATTACTTTTCATTTATCCTCAGTTCTATTTAATTATTTTTGAACATACAATAACCTGCCGGTTAATTATTTTACATTTTCATTGAAATTATAATTATTATTTTTACTTACCTTTCTCATCGCAACTTGGCATTAAATTCTTCTTAAGATGTATTGGTGTGGTACCGTTAAAGTATAATTTATATCAAACTGGTCTTCAGGGTAGCAAGCTATTATTTTCCCCACTCGTTTTAAGTTTGTGGTTGTGTTCAGTTTATCTTCCACAAGGACATTTTGTGGAGTAGGAAAATATAAGGTAAGTTTTCTGTTTTGACTTGTTTCTTTTTGGTGCTTTTTACTGTATGTTCCTTGTTTTTGTTTCCTTCCCCTGCCCACACTTGTTCTGAAACTACTGCCCTACCAGCTATTATAGGGGGAACGTAGCCCTCATTTTGGTGACACATTTTCACGTACTGGTAGCGTGTCATGTTACGGAGGAATGCTCAAGGTGAAATGGATATATCGAATCAAGAAAGAAGAAATACTAAATCGAATTGGTGAGAAGAGAAAGATCTGGCGAAGTTTGACCAGAAGAATTGACAGAAGGATGGGGCACATTTTAAGACATCCAAGGCTTGTTCAATTAGTTTTTGACAGAAGTACTCTTTTTACAAGTTTCCTTATGTCGCACGGACACGGAAAGATTTCATGGCGACGACGGGATAGGCAAGGGTTAGGAGTTGGAAGGAAGCGACCATGGCCCTAGTTAAGGTACAGCCACTGCATTTGCCTGGTGTGAAAATGGGAGACCACGGACTATTATCTTCAGGGCTGCCGACAATGGGATTTGAATCTACTATCTCCCGAATGCAAACTCACAGCTGCGTGTCCCTGACCGCATGCCCAACTCGCATGGTTTTGAAGGATGTGTAGACGGTACTTTAGACAGACAGACATGCAGGCCACCAAACAAGCAAATGGACAAAGGTAAAAATTACCCCAACACAGGTTATTATTTGTCCTGTCCTGAGTAAAACCAAGTGCGTATCAAGTTAATTTTCGAGAAGTACACACAAGGACGATTTGATATATGATATGTGTTTGAATTTTCGACTGCTTTATCTTTCAGTACCGGTCTAGAAAGCCAAGAATAACGGCCGAGAGGATTCGCAGTGCCGACCACACGACACCTCGTAATCTGCAGGCCTTCGGGTTGAGCAGCGGTCGCTTGGTAGGCCAAGGCTCTTCAAGGGCTTTAGTGCCACGGGGTTTGGTTTTTATATCTTTCAATGCTCAGCCTGCAAGCGCCTCTGATCGGACTAGGCTCCGATATATGCCTCTCTTCGGTGTTAACACTGCGACCTCCTCTATTTGAACGACTCTTACTTTTAAACAGTTAAACACATAGTCTACCGAGTGATAGTTATCCACCTATTTCACCTTAATTTCTACGACCAGCTCTGCTCAATCCCTGGTAAACTAATCTCTTCGAATTACCTCACTTGAACATACGAAAAAGGACTTTCACACAAGGGTTTTAATTTCCATATTCGAATTCTGTTTTCGAATATACTTCAGTAATTATTTCCACTTATTTGTTCAGTTGCCAATCCTGATAATTTCTGCTAGACATACGAGTTTCGCGCAGCTTCCGCTGTCGTACAGTTAGGCGTATAAACAGCAATAAAATAGGGGAGTATAACACTAACTTCCTGAAAAATAACGTCAACGGCTTCTGAAAACCTACTCCAATAGAGTAGAAATGTTATTTCATTTTCTTGGTTCTGTCAACCTAATTTTTATCTCCACTTCTCTACATGGAGCGGTCCTCATTATGCAATTCTGTACCTGATATCAAAATTGGAAATACTGGTATGTGTACTGTATGTAGTGGCGAATCATTATAAACTGCAAAATATCACTTCAGATCGCTTCTACCAATTACAATATTTCTGCACATCACTCATAATGAAGGGACTGTGTGAGCTGTGCACTGTGCAAGGACATTTTAGCATATATTTTATATTTCATTTTTTATTGAATTTGGAGTTAACCATCCGACAGCGATAACTTAATGAAGAATACTATTACGCACTCGGTTGTAGTACCTATCGGCTTAAACAGGTCTTCCAAGCTGAGATTTTTAAATTTTCCCAAATTAAATTTTAACATCAAGACTTAGTTATGAGGAAGAACACATTCAGACAACAGTGTATCAAACAGCGATGGATTGAAACGGTCAATTTCCACAGGCCAGGAAACTGTATTCTTATGGATTTCCAGATAACTCTGACGCACTTTTGCCAGAGCAGCCACTGATCTAACACCTAATTTTACATGCCATGATGCAGAAGGTTGTAATTTGAATAGTCACTACACGAATACAAAAACACACAAATTGAAAAAAGAATAATAGGATTCATTATTTTAATTTCTGCACAATTATGAGGTGGAAATATTCGCGGAAGGTAAGGGAGGAATATCTTCTAGGGGCGATTTCTTGGAACAAAGTTTTAGAATGGATCTGACCATTAAAAGTCACTTAAATTCCAATCAAACCATCATAAAATGTATAATGTTTACACCAAACCATGAAACTAAACGTTATAGCAAGGAGTTTATTCAGGGGGACTGACTATGTACTTCTGTAGTATTGAGCTTCCTGCTAGGCCGCTGTCACGACCATCTTAGCGGCAGGAGTTCGCAGCCATCTAGTGGATCCAGCTGACACTTTTTAGGCTATTTTACTCTTTTCTTATCCTCCATAAGTATATTTGTTGAGTCTGGACACTGAAATCGTTATAGGTAGCCCTCATGTGAGGGATATCTTTTGCTTTTACTAATTGTACACACGAACGCAAACATTCTTATGAAATTACAATTCTGCTTGAGTATTTGAAGAATGTCCTCGAAAATCCCTTCAGCATAAGTTTTAGCAGACGGTAGAAAATCAGGCATCTATTCAAACTACAGCAGAAATTTTGAAGCTCAAACCGGAATTTCTAAGGAAGCATACTAGTTGAGGAACAGTACTTCCTACATCTATTCAATTAAGTACATTAACCTCATTGATAAACTGCATTTATGTCTTTCTTTCCGGTCCATCCGATGGCATTCGAGAAGACGCGGTAAGTATCTGGGCTACAGTAGCTTCGACAACTGGTAAGAAGACTCTACTAAGCTCACATATCGTGCTGATATTTACCCAGTAAGGAGGGATTATTACACTTTTGGATGGTGGTAAGGTTAAATAATTCTTCCTTTGATCGTAAATCCGAGTATCATATCATTCTTTTATAATGGCCATCATAGTTTAGACACATATTGTGCTTTCAACACACATCTAATTCATGAAAATATATGTCAAGCCGTTAGAGGCACTCAGCGGTATCGAACAGATTTTCCAGCATAAACCTGACAACAAACATTTGGCAAGTAACTATAGTAACAAAGTGAGCTAATTTAATTATCACATTACCAAATTATTTGCTATCAGATTTACCTGAGAGAAGTACTGTATAATGATAGTGAATGAAAGTCCGACTCGTTGGCTGAACGGTCAGCGTGCTGGCCTTCGGTTCAGAGGGTCCCGCGTTCGATTCCCGGCCGGGTCGGGGATTTTAACCTTAATTGGTTAATTCCAATGGCACGGGGGCCTGGGTGTATGTGTTGTTTTCATCATCATTTCATCCTCATCACTACGCGCAGGTCGCCTACAGGCGTCAAATAGAAAGACCTGCACCTGGCGAGCCGAACTCGTCCTGGGATATCCCGGCGCTAAAAAAGCCATACGACATTTCATTTTCATTTCATAGTGAATGAAATATTTAATTCGGGACAAAGTACCTAGGTAGTCCAAAACAGTTCACGGCATGTTTTCTGTCTATACATGTACCGATGACAATTCATTCAAAGTCACCCATTCGTCGGGATATCGGTATTGAGACCCACCAGAGTTCTTTAGCGTGACGAAAGTCATGGGCTAAAGTTGTCAGATTTACATTCGCCCTAATGCCAATCAAATAAGCCGGCCACCTGCCACCTGGCAGATGCGATAAGGGCAGCTAGAAATGACAATGACAGCATAACAACGGAATTTAAAAATAGAAAATAATCAAAATATAGCGTTTGACCAAATTATAAGTCCAAGTAACTACAGTAGAAATTTAACACTGAGAATTATATGTCGTAGTTCCGTTCTTGTACATGAAGTTCCTGCAACAAGGTTTGGCACACAAAACTGTCAGCTGGCATTCGGGGGTCAATGGGTTCGAATCCCACTGTCAGAGACCCTGAAAATGATTTTTGATGGATTACTATCTTTACACCAGGCTAATAATGGGCCTGTACCTTAATTAGGAACACGGCGATTTCCTACCTAGTCCTAGCCACTAGGATTTTTGATGGATTACTATCTTTACACCAGGCTAATAATGGGCCTGTACCTTAATTAGGAACACGGCGATTTCCTACCTAGTCCTAGCCACTTTCAATCCTACCTCCATCATAAGACCCGCCTGTGTCAGTGCGACGTGAAGCAAATAGCAAAACTGGAGTATTGTGTTTACGTTCAACACAGGATAACTTCTGAAGTACAGAACATTTTTGGGCAATTCTTTGTGCGCACTTCCTCGTACATATAAACTGAATGAAAGGAAAGGGGTTTTACATTCGAGTTGAACACTGATATTGTTTTCCTTCCTATTCTTGAAATTTTATTTTGTTGTTGACAAATTATTTCGAATTTTTGCAATATCTAGGAGCGTCGCCGTATGTAAAACTACATCACTAACAAAGTCATACATTTATTAACATGTGGAGAAGGTTTCAAGGCAGAATATTGGATATTCTTATAGTGTATGGTCTTCTGAGCGGGAATTTCTAAAATGCTGTAAGCCAGCTCGGCGTTCTAGGCATTTTCAGAAAGTCCGGTCCTGCCACTAAGAGGGTTAAGATGTGATCGCAGAGTTTCTATCTACATCTTGAATGTGGAATCGAAACGGTATGTGAAAACTTCGGTTTAGGAATCTCATTTTGCCATTGAAATGAAATGTCGTATGGCTTTCAGTGCCGGGATATCCCAGGACGGGTTCGGCTCGCCAGGTGCAGGTCTTTCTATTTGACACCCGTAGGCCACCTGCGCGTCGTGATGAGGATGAAATTATGATGAAGACAACACATACACCCAGCCCTCGTGCCGTAGGAATTAAGCAGTTAAGGTTAAAATCCCCGACCCGGCCGGGAATCGAACCCGGGACCCTCTGAACCGAAGGCCAGTACGCTGAGCGTTCAGCCAACGAGACGGACATTTTGCCATTGATTTTACATCACAACAACTCAGAAGGGTGGAATCGCGACGGTGTTATAGTACAAGACTAGGACCGAAAAGGAAACGACCGTGGCTTTAAATAAGATTCCTAGTGTGATAACGGGAAATCATGAAAACCCTTATCCAGGGCTACTGACATTGTGGTTCGAACCCAACATGCAAGCTAACAGCAGCACTACTCGAACTACGCACTCAAATTTTTCGGTAGAAAGATGACATACAGCTGACTTTATCACTTCAGACCTGTAACGATATTATTTGCTGAATGTCTATTCACTTATTATAGATTTTAATACAGGGAGTGATATCGGAAATAAGACCCACTAGAGTTATTTAGTGTTCTAAAAGCCATGAAATAGAGTTGATGGGTTTAATTTCTCCCGAATTCCAATCAAATAAGGCGGTAATAACTACCACTATGAACCGAACAGAAAGGTATCGACTAACCATTTCTGTCACTGATGTTATCACTTCCGTATTATGATGATATCTGTCTACCAATGTGGGTAGAAACAGCTCTGTCATACTTGATTTACTATTAGATGAGAGTACACAAACTTACAGCTTCACGACTCAGTCAATGTTACAAAGTTTGTCTAAGTACTGAAATTTCCATACTTCAGCTTTTTTCTTCCAGTATATTTCATGATGAAAATATTGCAGGTCTCCTAGTGTAACAATAATGGTGAAAATATCGACATTTCCTAACATATCTGTTAAACACAAAAATCCTCCGTATGAATATAAATGTTTCTTAACGTCAAGGGTGGGATTGGATGAACGTGCTGTTAATGTTTGACCTGGTAGTTTGATTTTGAAAAGTCCGACTCATGTCGTCCTATTGCACTATGATGCTTAACTCTGGAACTCCTGCATCAGTGGCACCTCTCCTTGAACTTTCATCTCCACACGTCTCCTTAATAATGTCATCAATATGTCATGTACATGACGAAGTGCACAGTGGAATGTTTCCTTTGGACGCTTCTGGTACTTCAAAATAGAGTACATGTATCGTTAACAGGATGAATGATTCACCGATAGATGTGTTGGTGGTAGTTTGAGTTTGTTTGTTATCACCAAGCTTTGGATACTCAATTGCATATTTGGAGAAGTTTTATATTAATAGTGCATATTTTCTCCTGTTACGACATATTTTGGAAGTATTCTGCATATTGATTATAGCCATTATCTTCTGCAGATATATTTTGAAAAATTTATCATGTACTCGTTTTTGTGATATTTTACGTGCTGGAAACCTGTGCATGACTCACGACGTATTCAAGAAGATGAGTTTTGCTAATTATCGACGGGTAGGCTGTTTTACAGGCGGACAGCACGTTTAAAATTAGCGACAGTAGCTCTACATTCGGTCGCGGCTTTGTGTGCCTGCAAGCCAAGTAGGCATGTAGGCTACTGATTCCGGGAATTTCATTTACGACAGGTCTGTCTTTGCCAAACATCGTAAATAGTTAAATACAATGTCCTTTCATGCACAATTCGTTGTTATCCGTCCTTCTTTGGTTGTGTTGAAACAGGTTGTGATTCCTAGTACATGAAAATACTTTGTTCTTGCTCCTAAGGCATTATAATTTAAGTGGTCGTAACGGCAATCGAAAAGTATACAGTTCAACAACATCTTATAACGACGAACACAATAAACTGAAAATAGTAAACTGGAAACCAAAACACCAGCCTCTTGTAACAACAGCTTTAGTTAAACCAATGAAGACTTGTGTAAAGCATTTTTTCTGAAACAATAGCATTGAATAACCTAAACAATAAGAACTTATTTCGGGTTCTGGAGAAGTACACGAAACAAACAGACCCAGATAAATTAACAATTCGGAAGAATTACGTTCCTGAGATTTATAAAGTGGCGTTAGGTAAACTAAGGGAAAAGGCTGATAGAAAATAGGATTGTGTTTCGCTAGATGGATCAACGGTCATGATCAGAGATCTGTAAGTAACTTCGTGTTTTTAATATTAGCAAAGGAAGAAGAAAATGACAAACGATATCTACAAATTTTGGATGTGTCACCAACAGTAAGGTGAATCACTGAAGGCTTGCTGCATTTTTCAATGATACACTTAGCTTTTTGTGGCCATCATGCATTCTTTACGATCATGTTCTCGTGGTCTGCACTGATGCTGCACCCTACGTGTGCAAAGCCATAGGAGACCTTGGTATATTACATCTCAAGCTGATACACGTCACATGTGTAACACATGAGTTTCATTGAGTCGCCGAAGCAATCCGGGATTCATTTCCAGGAGTAAACCTCTACATCTCTACAGCGAGGAGTATTTCTGAAGGTTTACGTCGAAAGAATGTGTTTTAGATAAAATTGGTAATGTGCCGCTACTACCTTCACAAGTTGATGCATGATGAGGAACGTAGCTCGAAGCTGATGCTTATTATGGCGATTACTTTGAAGTAGTAAAATAGGTGGTAAAAGGCCTCGATTCTGCAGGAGCTGCTTCTATTAAGGAAGCACAACAATCCATCAGCGAAGATAATAATAATAATGTTATTGGCTTACGTCCACTAACTACGTTTTCGGTTTTTCGAAGACGCCGAATTGCCAGAATTTAATCCCGCAAGAGTTATTTTACGTGCCAGTAAGTCTACTGACACGAGACTGACATATTTCAGCACCTTCAAAAACCACCGGACTGAGCCAGAATCGAAGCTGCCAAGTTGGGGTCAGAAGGCCAGTGCATCAGCAAGGCTGGTTTTCTTGATCAACTTATATTAATTCTTTCCATACTTTTAGCCATCAACAAATTTCAATAAAACGGAATGTCCCTTCACGTTAGCACTGTAATTTTTGAAGAAGTTCAACGATACCCAATGAACCAAACAAATCAAGTTTTCTTGGAAAGATTGCAGAGTTTATTGATAAAACCCTCCATACACCGCAGACTTAAAATATTTCTGGTGCTCTGCAAGCCAGAGAAAAATGAAGTCTCTGATTTCATTAAGTTGGATAATGTGTGCTATGTAATGTAGGGAGAGTGCTTCCGGAGTAAAGAATATTTTAAGTGAAAATAGGCACAAATTTGGGTTTGAACAGCTGATGCATCATTCTATAATTAAGCTGTAATCAAGATTTGTACACTTCATTGAGAAACTGGAGCATTTTGTTGTGGTAAGGTATGTAATGATTTTATTTTGGCGATGTTTAAAGTGTAACACTTATTTCCTATAATGTAACTTTATTGCTAACTAATATCATATATATGTTTTTCAATGCATATTTCAACATTTTATTGCCAATTTTGACCATTTTAGTGCATATTTGCATGCATACTAGGCATTTTTAACTGCATAATTATCCGAAGCCTGATTATGACAAATAACAGTTCCATGTTGTTAATCAGTAATATCTATTCTATGAATACCTGAATGACAAGGTGCTGTTGAAGAGGATGCATTTTCCACAAGAAAACTTTTTCACAGTCCGTTCGGGGAGCATCAGGTTTAAGTAAAACTCAAATCAGAAAGGGACTCTTAGTCAGTGGCCCTTTTATACAGGTCCATCTTGTGGACTAGACATCTAGCCATAATTTAACTGCAAACATACTTCATCAGAAACGTTTGAATACTATTGTATAAGGAAAGGACATAATCGTCAGTTAATAATTATCGTTCAACCTTCTCTACTTCCTTTGCTAACTTCTTGCATGGTTTCCTTCTTAAATTTAAATGCGTTTATTGAGACACTGATTTCATTGCCAATTTTATACGTGAATTGGATTTTACTATTTAGTTAGAGTAGAAAAATAGCATTGCTACTGCAGGCAGACTGACACCTAGGGCAGCATATGTTTTGTTATTTTTGTTCAAGTCAGCTACTGAAACAAGTAAATATTTCCATCCAAATTTAACAATAAATACCATGTCTCCGAAGACTATTTTAAATTAGAGATCACTTAAGGAACGAGACTATCGAAAAGGAAATGTAATCATTGTCTCGCTACACTGAAATATTTCATTTCAGAAAAGTAGCAACTTAAGCTCCCACGAAAAACAGTGGTTCCACATTCCAATTAAACAGAAGAACATCAATAGTTGATTTTAATTTCATTCTCATTCTATTTTCACTAATTTTTGAACTTTCTGAACAAACAGTAATGGAGTTGTGTGTATTTTTCCTATGCACACTCACTCTTACTAAGTTTGCGCTGGCAAAAATGTTTATCTCTCAACATATTATCTTCCTTCGATATATATTTAAATGTTACTGAACATTTTTACGGTGTTAGTGAATATTTATGTCGATCAGTACGGATAATTCCTTCTGCTTGTGGGAAACCTGGGCAATATAGAGTGAGCAAAGCCCCCACCAACAATGCAGTTTTTGATTTTTTCAGAAAACCCAGCAATTTATTACTACCATTAAACAATTATAATCACCCAGGAACCCATCAACAAGAGCTAAATTAATAGAACGCTTGGAATTACCATAAGCAAAGAAAAGAAATTGAGAGAAATCAAAATAATAAAACAAACTGCAAAAGCCAATGGATACACCCCAGAAATGGTAGACTGCATTGTACGTAAAAATAGAAAAGAGAAATGATGAAAACAAGGTAGATTTAGATTGTAAGGATTATGTTACATTTACACATTTTGGAAGTGAAATGTTTAAATTTTAAATATTTTCAAGAAATTTGAATTAAAAATATCTGAAAAATATGTAATTCAAATATTGACAATAAGAATGATGATCGTACTAAATTGGGAGTATAAAGGCTCAAATGCAATAATTGTAAAATGATTTATATAGGAAGGACGTGGCGGTCACTAATATCTGAAAAAATCTGCAAGTCAAATACTGCCAATAAAAGTGATGTTTATACTAATTTTGGAGTATATAGGCTCAGTGTAACCATTGTAAAATGATTTACATAGTAATGACTGGGTGGAGAGTAATACAGCGATACCAAGGAAACTTTAAAAACAGATATTCAGCTTTTGCAGAACACGTTTACAATATCGACCATAATTTTCCGGGCGTTGAGAAAAATATGAAGATTTTAAGCTAACTGCGGTTTTATGCACAGAGGAAATAACTTGATAAAATTTTGAATAAAACGGCTATTAGTAATATGCAATGATGCAATGTCACCTGCTACTAGCACATTCCGGCCATAATCTGAACATCTGCTTAGTACCTGTCCAATACCTTTAACGACATCTCCAACCAGTCCCTCTAATGGTATGTCACGTCATAACCAAAAAACTTTTAAGGTCTGGCGTTAGGTCCTTAGGCCTATAGTATTGTAATATTTCGACAGTTCACATTTGTCACCTCTTTAAAAAACCCTAACACACCTATAAACATTCCTGCCTGAAGAGCCTTAATTATAAGGAATTTTGGTCTGCTACTGCGTTTTATAATGCACCTGATCACATAAGTGTGGGTCAGCTTGTTTCCCCTATGAATGGACACAGCCTTATACGTCATAAGTGTGTGTTTGGAAATATTGAAGATATGATATCATCGCTAGGCAGAATGGATACATCGGCATAACAGGCAAGTTTGCTAGCGTTAAAAGTGATGTCTTACACAGACTGGAGAAAAAGGCAGCGCAAGAAAACGTTAGCAAGCCAGCTTACTTGAATTTTATATACAGTCATGTAAAGGGATATATTTTCCTAAAAGCATGGTTAATGTCACAACCAACGTTCTAGCTCTATATGAGACAGTATACTCAGTTAAAAGATATCCTAAACACTTTGCCAGAAGCATTACGAAACCAGAAAAAGTTTTGTGCAATTTAAGACACGAAACATTCTTACAAGTTTACTGTAATAAAAAAATATATATATCCTGAATAATGAGGATGGTGGTTTTCTTATGGAGAAATATTTTTTCACGATTTGCAGTTTTATAAACATATTTCTGATGGACCACATGTTGGAGTACCATAAGCCGATGCAGAAAAGTCATCATTCAACATTCAAATTTGGAGAATCTATATAAATAAAATTTTAGGGGGTCCGCTGTCTGTAATTTCTTTTGTTTTGCCAATTTTTCAGATATTTATCCGTTTTAGGTCAACTCAAGACCGAATCGGTGGTTTTTACTTTTCGTGTCTGTTTGTTTGTCTGTTTGTCTGTTTGTCTGTCTGTTTGTCTGTCTGTTCCACCATCACGTCGAAACGGCTGGATAGATCTCAACCAAACTTCATATTTAGAGTATACTCATTCAGGGGAAGGTTTCGATATGCATATCATTTTAAAATCTTTGAATACTCGGGGGGTTTATAGGAAAACCAGAATGGTTTTTCCACCATCACGTCGAAACGGCTGGATAGATTACAGCCAAACTTCATATTTAGAGTATACTCATTCCGGGGAAGGTTTCGATATGCATATCATTTTAAAATCTTTGAATAGACGGGGGATTTATAGGAAAACCTGAATGGTTTTTCCACCATCACTTCGAAACGGCTAGATAGATCTCAACCAAACTTCATATTTAGAGTATACTCATCCCGGGGAAGGTTTCGATATGCATATTATTTTAAATCTTTGAATAGACCGGGGGTTTATAGGAAACCCAGAATGTTTTTTCCACCATCACTTCAAAACGGCTGGATAGATCTCAACGAAACTTCATATTTAGAGTATACTCATCTCGGGGAAGGTTTCGATATGCATATCATTTTAAAATATTAGAAAAGACGGTGGTTTTATAGGAAAACCAGAATGGTTTTCCTCCATTTTCTCTTATACTATTGATTTTCTGTAAACTTCGTTTACCGTACGTGAAACGCCTCTTCATTATAAACAACTTTCGTTATGTTCATAATTTACCTTACTCTTCACATGACGGAGAAATTTACAATTTTCCGCTGGTATCATGCTCTGCACTGAGTGACCGACAGACCGACAACGAACCTACAGGTTACTATGGCAACGTCTCTGACTGCATGCCAGCAGGGAAGTAACGTATTGCCATTTTCCTCATCATGCTTTTAAATTCGTGGTTGTTCCTTGGGTAGAAGGCAAGAGAGGCGTCAATCGGCCTATCTGCGGGATATTGGCGGAATATCGTTGGATGTTATAACCGCCCTCGAATAGATTAAGTAATAACACCATTAGTCATCTTCTTATTATTTGTTCACCTAAGAATCACTGGACCTAAATTTCTCCTCTGTTACCGCTTTATTATATTCATAACTCACACTAGCATAATTTATTGAGGGGCATTTGATTTTCCAATACATTCACTTGGCATTTACATATTTGTCGTTATCCGGCTGTCCTCAGTTATAATCCATTTTCTATTATTTTCAACTTTCTTAACTGCATTATTCCTTCCTTAATTACGCCGTATGTACGCGAGTGCTACAAACTACTGGATGTATTTCCACCAAGACTCATATTTAGAATACACCTGTCCTTGATAGGTTTTAGGACAAATATTGTTTCAAAATCCCTGAACTGACTAGGGGTTTATACGAAACCGAAACAGTGATTTTGCACTTCCACAAAATATACACAACCAAATAGAAATCTCCTTACCTTGATAGAAATTAATTTCTAAACCTTTTTTCTCATGTGCATCATTTCGATACGAGGATTAATAAGGGAGATATCATTAACGGACCGTTTTTCTGTACAAGTCCCATCGGACTTGACTCACGAGCGGGTGCGTGTAAAGCGTATTCCTTACAACTTGAAAATAACTGAAGACATTCGAGCCAAAATTTATATTTAGCATCCACCTGTCCAAAGGTAGTTTTTAAACGTAAATAATATTTCATGTTCCGGAATGGACTGGCGGTTTATAGGGAACCGAAATGGTGATTTTACTCCTCCACAATATATACAGAACAAGACCAACCTGACTGGAAATCGATCAAACGTGATGGAATTCCACCTCTAAACCATTTTTTTTTCATGTGCATTCTTTCGTCAGGAGGATTAATAAGGGAGATATCATGAATGGTCACTTTTGCATGTTAAGTCCAGCGGACATAGCCCAAAAGGTGTTTTACAAGGAGCAGATTCCTTATCTATATAAATCAAATCGTAACGACTGTGTGCCTCTACACTGATTATTTTCGCGAAATTTTCGTACAGCTTTCCGTTTAAGGGGTAATAATGACCATCTCCATAATTTTTGGTTTACATTCCTGAAAGTCCTAATTTTTCCCGCCTCGCCAAAAATCCACATTGCGGCATAATGTGCCAGAAGAAAAAGAAGATAATCGAAATTTGACAAAATTGTACGTTTTAGCCTGTAACGAACGGAAAACATCCTAGATCATTAAATTTTTCACTTTTTATCCCCGAAGAATATCGAAATATGCAGGCAATTTTAATGATGGTGCACACCTTCGGAAATTCCTATCACATAACGGATTGCACAATCTCCGTTCAATTTGGAATGATCTACAACCTTGGTCTTATGACTTTTTGCCGTATCTGTATCCCTTTTACGTTTGATTTTTCTCTATTAATCGATGTTAAGTTAATTTGGAATTTTCACATGCATAAGTCATACTTTCAATTACTTATATGAAATAATATGAAATACAGAATCATCAAACTCTTCACGAAAATTGGCCCACCCAGTAGCCATATGTGAGCCAAATGCTATGTATGTAGCTGTCACATAATTATCCGAAAAGTAATGTAATGTGATATAATCTTACAAAACCTTTACCCTGTTCAACGTTTCTAACTCAATCTGACCCAAGAATAGATGACATATCATAGGACCAGCCATTTAGGCCACTAAATCCGGCGTGTCTTATGGTATAATCCTTTATCGATATGACGTACGTTTAGTAGCAGTTAATCTGTAAATGAAGGTCTTCAATATTGTAAACACGCATATACTTTCGTATGTCGATCTATATATATTCACTGATGTCGATTTTTAGCGATCGAGAAAGGGTGGGTCTGATATTGTAATCAGTACTCCCCTCACCGACTTTGACTGGCAGTAGGAAAGGGTTCCTTCTCCAACTCCTGTGTAACTGTCATTAGTAAGGAAGGCCTACAATTGTAATGAATAGTCCCTTCTCGATTTGACTTGCAGAAGGCAAGTGAGCACGCACTTTTGTTTAAAACTCCCCTACCCGATTGTGTTTGGCAGTAGGCAAGGGTGCCCGCCATCATAAAGAAATGTCCTCATCTAAAATGTGACTGGCATTAGGCATAGTGGCCTGCTATTTTGATGGAAACTCACCAACTTGGTGTGACTGGCAGTAAGCTGGCTGGCAGTAGGAAAATGGGCCTGGCATTATAATGATAACTGCACAACTCAATTTCGAGTGATAGTAGAGTAATTACCTGCCATTATGATAGAAACTCCTCAACTGTAATCTGTCTAGAAGTAGGAAAGGGGGGCTGCCATTTTAACGAAAACTCCCCAAATCGATTCTGTCCGCGTAGTAGGCAATGGGGCCTGCAATTATAATGTAAACTTCCCAACTCGATTGTGAATGGCAGTAGGCAAGTGAGCCTGCCGTTATATCACAGATCCGTAACAAACACCTTACATTGGAAACAACGTACGGGGACCTCTCCATGCTCTTTCTCGGATAACGCTAAGAGACATGCAATTTTAAAACAATCTTATTTACTGCATGTTCGATATTCGAATACAATGTAGAATACCGTAGCGAAGCACGGGTACATTCGCTAGTTTATAAATAATTGCGAACTTTTCGGTCAATAAATCGTTCTTTGTATATTTGAGATTCATTTTAAATTGAATTTTCATGTTGAAATAATGAATAATGCCTGGTGTCAAAACTAGCATTCCCAAAATCTTTCAACTGCATGTCACATTTTCCGACAATTGGTTGCAAAAGTCACATTCTGCAACATGTAAAGTCGACTTCTACCTTATTTATGAATACTATACCACATCCTTTGAACATATCATGCATAAACAAATATAAAATATTACCATTATTAGTTCATTTTACATCATTTAGTAGCTTTTTCTCATTTATCTAAATTTGAAAAAGTCGAGAATATGACGTGTGCAGTTAGACCTCTCCCATACACTAGTACAAGTCACAATGAGAGTGGCACGACTTGCATCTCCGAGTTCAGCCTCTTCACTTCTGTCTGTGATTAGTCGATACAAGTATACCTAATTCGCATGTGGATACCTGCATAATAGCAAACTTGGCCCTCATTAAGGTCACCCTCATTTTGTAACTTTCCGACTGTTCATTTCTTTTAACTTTTTCGACAAACTTAACACACCTATTAACATATCTACCTGATGGACGTTAATTCAAAGAAATTGAAAGATAATCTTATTTACAGGGGCGCAATTAATATTAATTCACCCCTTTTACAATTAAAATCAACAAACATCAGTAAAATTTGAAACAAAATTTTGTGCCACTGTAATATGACAGAATTAATTTTTGGATATTGCCTAGCATGAGTCCTCCTGTTCTTCCACGGCAGTAATCATGTGCTGTTAGACCTTTAAATTTGCTTTTATCTTACCTGATACTATTAAATTCTGAAACTAAATTTGGGTAGCATGCCAGGTTTCTGCTCCACAAATAAAAGATGCTACAATTTTAACTATAGAATTTACTGAGTAATAATCATCATCTCTACCACCCACACTGTTTTAAAAACAAAATTAAATTTCAGTATACTTCATTTAAAATATTTACTGCAATATACACATGAATTACCGCTCATTGATCCCTTCACAACAACACGAGATAATATATATATTTATTTATATATATATATATACATTCACGTTATAAACAAACAACAAATGCACATAAATTACACTCCTAACATCTATTTTTTAAGGACGAGATACCGCCATTTGCCTTACTAACGGATTTTTCTTATTCACTGAGGAGATATAAGTAAGATACTAGTTACACTTATTCTACAATCGTGCATCTAGGATGTTTTAGTTTCCAATACGCAGCTATAATAGTCAATATTGATGATGATGATGTTGATGATGATGATGATGATGATGATGACGATGCTTGTTGTTTAAAGGAGCCTAACATCTAAGGCCATCGGCCCAATAGCAAATATTCACATCCACTCAATCATCACTATGGAGGAATAACTCGTTACTGGTTGCATTACTATACGATCCACTATTTCAGGTTATGTCAGACCGCAAAACCATCTGACTCAAACAATAAAATGATCTCCTACACCGACTATGCAGTATACAATTTTGACGAGGTTCTACACGTTGCAAAACACAATGCACATTCCATTCAACACAAGTAGACAAACACATACACACTTGCACAAGTCACAATGAGAGTGGCATGACTCGCATCTAGATTCAGGGGACACGCTTACAAAGTACTGCGAGTTCAGTCTCTTCACTTCTGTCAACAATTAACTTGTGAGTATATAGATTCGGCAAACAGTTCTACATATAAATGATTCAAACAAGGAAGCCAGCAATCAAGACACCGCTTCCTGAACGAAGTCACTGGAACAAGTTAAATCATATGCAAATTACCATGCTAATTCGCAGCAACACGAAGTCGGCAAGCAAGTCAGATGAATAAGCCAGTAAGAAAATCTTCACGTAAGTAATTAAGACGTAACTGTAGGAAGTAACAGAAAAGTATTCACGAAGAAGTCTGCAAGATGAAGTATAGGTCTGGAAGTAACGAAGAAAAACTTTTGAAGTGAGGAAATCTAAGACGAAGTGTACAAGTGAAGAAGTTATGTAAGGACCTCGACCTGCTTAAGCGCTTCCACCACGTATAGATAGCGTCCTTAAAGATGAGATGTAATTAGGCTACTTTTAAACCCCAGAACTCCCAGCGTCATGCGTTCAATGATACTTGGTGTGAAATGATTTTAAATTCACAGCGTTCTGATTCGGAAATAAAAATTTTAATTCAATGCGCTTAGCGCTATTCTTCTATACAAATAGATTTATTATACTCTTAAATCGATATGTCCCCTATGTAACCGTGTTTTTCATGCTGTGTGATTCACCATTTGCTGGTTCAACCAGCGAGTCTAAACTGGTTTTCAGAGATATCTACAGCTTTCTTACTGCGCAATAGTGATTAACCTTAACTCTTATTGCCTAATACGTACAGAAACTTCCCGCAATGTCACAATGAAAACAAAATTACAACCTTAATAGTAAAACGTTTTCTTCACATTCCTTAAAAATAAAACATACTTTCACTATCATAATCTTGCGTATTGCCGTCAATGAATTAAACTGAACTACATTGAAGTACATTATTATTATTATTATTATTATTATTACTACTTTACAATGTGAATAAAATGGTGGAGTTCACCTTTTCGAAGGCAATTCATTCCTTTAATTTCTTCAATTATTAGCGGAAATACTCACATACGTCGTTCGTTGCGGCTAACCGATTCATACAACGCAGCAGCGTGTGGCACGTACTTCGACAAGGGTAGCAGGGGTATATTTTTTGCCAAGGTCATTTGACACAGCTCTAATAATAATAATAATAATAATAATAATAATAATAATAATAATAATAATAATAATAATAATAATAATAATAATAATAATGAATAATTTTATTCATTATTATTATTATTATTATTATTATTATTATTATTATTATTATTATTATTATTATTATTATACTCATAATAATAATAAATCCCCAGGAGGGCACAGAGATAGTGTGGAACAGGAACATACTGGGTCATCGTATTCCTCTCCTGTCATTCATCGCATCATCAAAGCTAGTCTGTTTAATACTGGGCTATCAGTGTACAAACCATTGAGAAATGGTAAGTCCGACAATGCATAAGGTACTAGAGAAAAAGATCATTTTCATTTTCTTTTAGTTTCACACACAGCTGTAGGCGTCGAGTCTAATGGCGTATAATTGTCACCTAAAACTTCAAAGTGTACTTGATTTGCTTTCTATATTCATAGAAGAGAACTCGTGCAGGAATCGTCAAGTTATTTCTTCGCAATGCCATTATCGCCTAGTTAGGTTGTCCATCACAGCCTGAGTAGACATAAGCCGTATTGAGCACATCTTGATTCACTTAAGGTATATGTCTTTTGACCTTCGTTACGTATCATGATATCTTATGCCGAATAGCCATTGGTGAGTGATGCAAAGAGGATCAACAATAGCTTGATAAACTGGTAGATGGTAAGCCAAGAGGAATACTACTATGCCTAACTGCATGGAAATTAGTCATCAAATGCGTTATGCTGAATGTATTGCATAAACTGATAAAACTTCGTCTGCCCTTAAAGTGATATCCGGTCTAGTCCATTGGTAATCAATAGGTATTTCAGATATGTTGGATTTATATACTGTGTCCACTTCTGTATTACGATTTATGACTATTTTCACTACATAGGCGATGTAAAATTTTAATATACTGTACAGTCAAGGACAATGTAAATATCGGATAATTCTAGGTTATCTACGGTCTACTTGGATTTCCATATTCTCGTCCCTTATTTACTTACACTGTACAACGATCTTAATAGTCATGGAACACCGGTGTTTTAAATTCTGAAATACGAAGGTTGGAAATTAAATTTGCAGTTACGATGAAGTACAACAGTTCTCACGGAACAGAACCGCTGCCTGGCATTCCTATAAAAAGAGATATACACATTTTTTGTTTGCTATAAATGAAATGAAATGGCGTTTGGCTTTTAGTGCCGGGAGTGTCCAAGGACAAGTTCGGCTTGCCAGATGCAGGTCTTTCGATTTGGCACCCGTAGGCTACCTGCGCTTCGTGATGAGGATGAAATGATCATGAAGAAGACACATACATCCAGCCCCCGTGCCAGCGAAATTAACCAATTGTGATTAAAATTCCTGACCCTGCCGGGAATCTAACCCCCGGACCCCTGTGGCCAAAGGCCAGCACGTTAACCATTTAGCCATGGAGTCGGACTTGCTATAAATATTAATATTATATGATGTCACATGCAATGTGTATATCTAGTTGATACTTACTGTTGGTCATTGGTTGTCAGGTACACCACGGGAGAAGTCAAAGTTTACTTCTGAAAATATGAGAATTACTGTTTTATTGTTGGTGCATTGATCACTAAATAGAGTTTACTCGAAGAGCATTGGAGATTGTGGGTTCTATTCTGAATTGTGGTGTGCCCGCTGGTGAATTACCTGCCCAATGACAAAACGTGTCCCTTTTGCGTTTTGTTGCCACGGTACGTGCGTCACACGTTACGTGCATCGGGTCAGAGTGTCCCAAGAGCCGCAGGAACGCTCGGTCGGAAATAATGCCGTATGCCGCAGCATGTGATGAATGTTATGTTGGCTCTGAGAAAGAATCACAGTATGTGAGAGGAACGCTAAACGCGCAAGCCACAAATGCACACAGAATTAGGTGCAGTTAATCTAGTAGCGGAATAAATCTGTTTATGGAGGAGTAACGGAAGAGACTCGTAATCAACATAAGCATTAGACATATCCACTAACAGATTCTTCTAACATTAGTCGCTTCATAGTTAGTGTTAGTAACTTGGAATATCATTGATCACCCATCTTCAATACCGGTAATTCGTGAGTGACATTTCTGACGATTTCTCACCTTTGCTGTCCTGGTTCGAATCCCGGCCACAGTATGTAGATTTTATGAATTTCTCCTCCTTGCGGTTTGGTTTCCAGTTGAAACTAGAGAATTCTTGTTTACGATTACGATATAAAATTTCACATAAAAGAACAAGCCAGCTTAATTTTCTCAGGATCTGTTCGATCCCTCAGTTTCTGTTGAATATGCGCTAGTGTGTGACAGTCGTTACATTTTTGGTAGCTTGATTTCCCTATCCTCTAAGTGAAAACATCACATTTACTGCTGTAAATTTCTCAAATAATGCTCTAATATCCTAGAGTGATGTGTAAGCGTCAGCCAATTCACACTCAATATTACAATTATTATTTTCTTAATATCACCACATTACCACTAAAAAAATGTTATTCCATGCAAGGGGTGAGGAATACCTTTGGTTATGTTATTCGATTAGCCTTGAGTACAAACTGTCTGACAATATGCGCTATTATGAAATTTGTCTATGCATGTGAAACTGTACTTAATATATTTTTGTATGAGACTGTGGTAGCTTCAAGCATCATTTAAAGAAGGCTTTACTAATGTCTACGACGAGAAGCGTAGTGGGTGACCTTCAGTCATTACTGAAGGCTTGGTACAGAAAGTTGAATCACAAATTCGATGAAACAGGCGTTTTACGATTTCGTCATGAAGTTTTCAGTTGCCTGAAATATCAAAGAGTATTCTTGATGAAATTGTGGTAGGACGATTATATTATCGGAGGCTGTGCTCACGCTGGGTACTGAGGATGCTGACGGAATTGTGCACAAACCAAGCGCGTAAACAGTGGTTTGACTTTTCCTTCAGTGTTACAGTAATGAAAATGAAGGTGAGGCGTTCCTAAGCCGAAATAAGTTACGTCAGAATCACTTTGCTTTACGTCGCACCGACACAGATGTGTCTCATCGCGACGATGGGAGAGGAAAGGCCTAGGACTGGGAAGTAAGCGGTATTGGCCTTAATTAAGGTACAGCCCCAGCATTTGCCTGGTGTGAAAGTGGGAAACCACGTAAAACTATCTTCAGGGCTGATGACAGTGGGGTTCGAACCCACTATCCCCCGGATGCAGGTTCACACCTGCGCACCCGTAATCGCAGGGCTAAATCACACAGTGCGCCGGAATCAAAACAGCGATCCATGGGATGGAGAGAAACAACATCACCCCATGAAAGTGAAGTGCAAACAAACAATTTCAGCTCACAAACTCGTGAGCAATGTGTTTTGGTAGAGGCAGGGTGTGTTGCTTGAGGATTTTTTTGCACCGGGATGACAGAGTAAATGCCGAGATTTATTGTGAGACCTTACGGAAACTCTGCGGTGCAATCCAAAACAAACGGCGTTGCAAGCTCACAATGGGGGTTTCTTTTTTTGAATGACAATGCACGACCTCACACGGCTAAGCGAGCCTGAGATCTCATCGCTTCATTTGGTTGGGAACAATTTTATCAACCTCCATATAGTCCTGACCTAGCAACTTGTTCCATTGTTCCTCCACTTGAAAGAATTTTTAGGAGGTCAGCGCCACGACGATGATGATGACCTAAATATGACCGTAAGTAATTTAAAGTACAGGCTTTAATGAAAAACATGTTTAAAAAATTGCATTACTTTCCTTTATACTCGTATATCAAAACGCTACTTACTTTAAAGAGCATGGTAGTATTAAAAATCCAGTAGCACTGCAACCCTGATTGGCCTTGGCCTACCACGAGGCTGCAGATCAGTCCGAAGGCCGCTGCATTGCGAGGTGAATCCTCTCGGCTATCTTCTCCGGGGCCGATAACCCACAGTTAAGTAGCTCCTCAATTGTTGTTACATAGGCTGAGTGGACCTTTAACCAGCTCTCAGGTCCACGTAAAAATCAACTATCTCCGGGAATAGAAAGTGGAGCTACCCAGTAAAAAGCAGTCTCGCTGCCTCCAGACCACAAAATCGATGAATTTAAATACTATTTGAAAGCAATCACATTACCAAAAACATCTGCCAGCAGTGGAAATAGAATGTTTTCTCCAGCTGATACAGCTCTCCAATCCAATCGATTAGCGTAGGTTAGGTTACACCCTAAGCTATAAAGATGAGTCACCCAAAGCAAATTATGTGTCTTAGCATATGCTGGCTGAGGTACGTAGACATAGTCAAGCCATTGATTAAACACTTTGAAATTAACAATTTGTATAATGTGGATATTTGCATAGTATACAGTACATGGTTTGTGTGATATTCTGAGCTATTTTGAAATCCGTGCTTGTGTACACAACTGGCAGTACAGTTATCAATTACAAAGATCGGTGGAGCGCTAACTGTGTAAGTTTATTGAAACCATGATGCTTTTTTTTGGAAAGGAATGAACCTCTTAGGCCAACCTAAAAGTGTAGCAACTCATTAGCCTTTCTGGTCACTTCTAGATCTTGGTGGTGTTTGATTGATTGATTGATTGATTTATTGATTGATTGATTGATTGATTGATTGATTGATTGATTGATTGATTGATTGATTGATTGATTGATTGATTGATTGATTGATTGATTGATTGATTGATTGATTGATTGATTGATGTACACGACTCGAATTGAGATTTTCGTGAAGTTAATATTGTCAGGACACTACAGTAAATCGCTATACTTTCAGGATTTTTTAATTATATAACTCGCGGCCGTATTTTCAGCATGGAACGTTGGTCCTTACTACAGCAAGCAAGGAAACCTGGAGATTTACTCGATATGAATCTTATAATCGTAAATGACTGGACATACAGATTAATGTCAAATCCAGACGAGGGGAATGTGAAATTTCCAAATTAATTCCCCGGAATTCAAGCCGTATTTACGAACTTTTAAACGTCAACACATTCGGTGAAATTTGCATCCGGTAGGTAAGCCCAACCGACCTGCGCGGTGTCAAAAAGAGAAAACATAGTATCGTATAATTTGGATAAATTTCCTACGAAATTCCTATTCATGTTCATCAGTAACATGCAGGATCACAAAGAAGCCTAAATGTAGTGAAAATATATTGTAAGCAGTTTAATTACAACAAAATATTGCAATAAGTGTGTTGAGAGGCAAAACGTTATGAAATGTAAGGATAAGAATATCATTTATTAATTTCAAGCCACGTTAATAAAATTATTGTAAGAATTGAGCGTCAGAGTTGAGTCAGTGAATGTAATAGTCATATGTTTGAAAATAGAATACAATACAGGCAGTAGTAGATCCTAAACGAAGGCAATAGAGCAGTGAAATCTGGTGCGGCACATCACATTTTTAAGAAAATGAATTTTTAGAGAAATTAATTTAGTTTCAAATCACGTTGTAAGGCATGATTTGAGAGTAGAGAATATGTCACGCAACACTGAGAGCCATCATTGAGCTGAAGAGGTTGCTGTAGAAGGTTCCTGTATGGTTGGTGTGTGGTCTGGCTCAGCTTAAAGACAAGTTTGAGAGAACTGGGAAAAAAGAAGCGTACTGAGCCTCACGAAGAGATATGTGTTCGACTACCACTCTTCCTCACCTTAGAGGGGATTTTCTGTGTTCTGTACTTCGACTTCTAGTGAATGCTAGGATATCACTGACTGGGCAGATATGATACCGTAGGCCCCTAAAATGAAGTAACAACAGTGCGTATTTGAAACTATTCAAGCAATTATAGCCTTTCTGTGAAATAGTTATTTTCTTACTTTGAGCCTTAACATAGAAGAAGGCATAATTTCTAATATCTCTGTCTAGAATGTGGATATTTTGCGATAGTAGAATTGGATGATATTTAGTGCAGAAACAAAGTAACGCAGCAGGTTAGGTTGGTGGAATGGATAATTGAAGTGTAAACGAAATTTGATTTGCTTTTACGTCGCACCGGCACAGATAGGTCATATGGCGACGATGGTACGGGAAAGGCCAAGGAATGCGAAGGAAGCGACCGTGACCTCAATTAAGGTACAGCCCGGTGTGAAAATGTGAAACCAAGGAAAACCATGTTCTGGGCTGCCGACAGTGGGGCTCGAACCCACTATCTCTCGGATGAAAGCTCACAGCTGTCCGTCCCTGAACGCACGGCCAACTCGTCCGGCTGAAGTGTAAATGAATCAGGTTTGTGGACAGTGAGAAGTTGAGTGATATCTGACCAGGAGAACTGATATAACGATGAAATATATTTTTAGGCAAAGAGGACGTACAGTATTTATTGATTTGATTAGAGTATGTGTGGGGTAGGACTGGAAACGTAAAACCGGTTGGCGGAGGTAGGTGTTACAATAATAATGTGGAGATGGAAATGTTAAAACGAGACATATTGGTATGGAAATCTGCCTGGAACTTGTGACTTGATTATTACAAAGCAACAAAGTACACCTGCATTAATTGAGCTAATGCTGTCGTTAGATACACGGAAATGCCAATACGAGTATTTTCGAACTTTGCGGAGATTATTTTGAAACATTTTTCTCTACCTGACTCGCTCTTCTTGAATATTAATACTTGAACGTAATACAAACAGTAAAGTCGATCGAATACGTAATGATAACATCTTCATAGGAATGAAAAACGGAGATAATTATTTCAGACAATTAAACACAGAAAAATACCCTCGTTAGATCACATAATGTTGAATCTCAAATATTACACGCTTCAACTACCTACTTCTTAAAGGCAAATTGGCTGGCAAAAGCAGTGCAGAAAGGGGAGAACTCTTCTAGCTCAAATCGTACAAGACTGAAAATCAGTGAGAACAGCTGGTGAATCCTTCGGTAAGCCTCTTATTAAATGATATTCCGACATGTGATCGCCAACATCCACAAGTGGACAGGCAGAGTAAGAAGGAGAATGCCAGCAAATCAACAATTTCATTGTTGTATCTACGCTTACTTGCCCCACGTTGTAGAAGTAGGAAGGTAGAGAATTTTATTACAAGAAAGATACTTGCTGAGACTGAGCGCATCATATCACGTATTACAAGTATTAATGTTAGAATGATTTCAGGGAACTTTAGGACTCTATCAATAATCAGTGTTGATTGCATTCATCTTTACCCAAATTACCATGTGATGAGCCGTATCCGACCGGCCCATAATAATAATTGGAATATTATTTGACCATATATGTGAATTTATTAATAAAAGATACAGTCTAATATGTTAAAGCATCGTATCCCAAGATAGTTAATACCGGATGTTGAGTAAGACTGTAAGTCGCTGGATGTTGCTTCATATTTCCGCATGACCGTGAGAAAGTAAGCGTACCCAAGCGCTGGCAAGAACCGACACGTGTATTACATGCTGACCAAGCAAGATATTTCAGCCAATGGGAATTTATGGATTTGGCAAACATGGAGGCTACACCGCGTCATATATTAATTCCAGGATGACCAACATGCTCTGTGGATAAAGTCAGTTTCTGTAGACAATCGGTTTTCCACAGTTTCTGAAGTTAGATATATTTGGAAATGTATTATAGAAATTGGTGGAAGAGATTTGCTAATGTTTGAGCTGTGTTTTATAAATATATCACAATAAGTATTGTATCATCATACATGACGAACTCTCTGATTGGTGGTTGGTTCAGATACCCGGGAACCCCAACAATATTAGCGTCACCGAAGCCTCCTCAGTAATCCAAGCTCTGGAGAGCGTCATTCTGTAGCAAAAATTTGAGCAGTACGGATGTATTAACTCGGCACGTTGTAGGAAAAGTTTGAACAGTGCGGATGTACCAACTCTGTGTCTGGTGATTGTAATTAACGTGGCGTTATTCCAGAAATAGTAACTGGTTCTCGTTGATACTTCAAATTGTGCAGTCGTAATATTTACTGTGCTTTGACAGAGTTTACTTTTAATCGATAAAGACGGTGTAGTGACCGCTGAGTAACAAGTGTTGTGGAAACGTGCTAGTGTTTCACTATTTCGCGACGGGCGCGTATTCGCGTGGAACTTCCGTACCGAACCGTGGGCTGCTTTTAAAACTGTAATTTTACCCTTTTAGTGAAGTGTGTTATATATATGTGAATCAGTGTGTTAGCTGATCTGGTAAAAGAACGGGTATTTCGGCTCGCAGCATTAAGCAGCGAAGAGGTTATCAACTATAGTCTTCTGTGTTCCAGTGAATTGTTTTCCAGCAAGATGATGGATACACCTGCAGAGGAAGGAAGTGCATTCCCACATGTTAAGGATGTGATTAACATGGTGTAGATCCCAAAATTAGTGGGGATGTAAGCTGCTATCCTGGTTCCCCGAGAGTCATAAAGTAAGATGCACGTATTATATATGGCACGATATGTAAGTTATGTTAAGGTACTAGGGCAGTGTAGATAGAATTTTCAGTTTCATTTAAAGTAAGCCTGACGGCATGTATTTGTTTAATTTTGTCACTATGGTAGATTCGGATACGAGATTAATGCATGTTTATTTTATTTTCATTTTGCTTTATGATTAGATGTTTGGGAAAATGAGGGATTGATAGGATCAGTTATTGTTGTAAATATAGTACTTAGCGTAGGATATTCCGAGTTTTCCTGAAATATATGCTAGAAGGGCTAGATCGACAGGTTCATTTTTGTATTACGTTAAACACGTATCAATTCATTTTATTTCGGTCATTCAGAGAGACAGGTATAGCTATTTTGCATGATGCATGGTTTTACAGAAGCTGCCAGAAGGAGCTGCAGAACGTCGTTGTTAAATTAAGATCTTTGAAGTTAAGTTGGATTCTGTTTGCCTGATGGTCTGCCAAGGACTTGAACAGCGTCTCGTTATGTGGAAAGGCCAGTAGGATTCATGAGGAATGATGAGATAATAATTGCATGCTTAATTATAATGTATTGGTACAGGCCGATTGTATGCCTGACAAGATAGAGAGAAATTGTGCAGGTGTGTGTGTGCCTGCCTAGCGTCTTCTGAGTATATTGTGATCAGAATGGACAGTGTTAATTCCAGACTATTGAGTCTGATGTTGTTAAATGGCCCAAGCATGCTAAGAAGCAATTAATATACGGGAGT
Source organism: Anabrus simplex (assembly GCF_040414725.1). Lineage (NCBI taxonomy): Eukaryota > Metazoa > Arthropoda > Insecta > Orthoptera > Tettigoniidae > Anabrus > Anabrus simplex. The sequence goes on along the minus strand of NC_090266.1, from coordinate 393,104,413 downwards.
TTCCGTGTAGTTGATGATGGGCGTTATCTCATGGCAAGTTGAGTCCTGGCCTGTGTTATCGGCATGTGTGAAAGAGACAGTATTTCCTTGCGGCGGCCACGGGAAACAAAATCCAATCTTTAGCGTAGTGGAGTTCTATATTTCTTTACAGCTCGTAATCTACCCGGAAGTACATGACGGATGACCGTGCTGTTGAGCGCTCAAACGCAGCAGAAGGAGGCAATGTTGCCCATTGCTTTCTTCATGACATCAAGGATTATTTATATGTTTTTCTCTTACAGGATGGTTTTACCTTATTATTTTGTGATTATATACCTTGTCTCGTTGTTTTTAAAGGGAACAGCCCGAGTGCTGATGTATTGTTGGTTTATCTAGTTCTGTCTAGTTTTTTTGCTGTGAACCGGGATTCACATTAGAAGCAGTGTAGCATTTAAGACTTTACTCGATATCCGATGTATATATATGTTTAGTTTGATGATTTGAATTATTGTAAATATAGTGTAGGATTTGCCCCTAGTATTTTGCATACCTTACATAGCGTCCGGTGCGTCTTAATTATTTTTCTTTCCGTCGTAAATTTTCTTATAATGTAACTTTGATTTTACGGAAATAGTTGACTCTCGGGAGTAACTTAATTTTGAAACCGTATCGTTGGGATGCGATAATGTGAAACTCCATACCGAAATACCAATGGCAGTGTTTGCATACACTTGTTGCCATACAACATAAACATTGGACTATGAGAAGATACTCAGTCTTGATTTTTATATATGTTCTTTATTGAACTTGTTTTTCTTTTAATGTCAAATTTGTATTATCACTCATTTAACGTTTCTGATTTCGATTTACTTTATTACTTTCAGTTCATTTTTTACAAGTTATTTTTTTATTCAATTATTTTCGTGTGATTTGATCGGGGATATTTGTTAATAAATCTATCTTACCCCCTATGATTGTTTCTCATTCGTGTTATACCTCCATTTCCTGTTATTGATTGCTATTATAGTGTAGAACTTCGACTTTTATCCTGACCCAATCGACAACCAACCCACACTCTGCCCAACCCTGAGTTAGTCGGATGTTCATACAGGAATGGAGGCATCGTCCTAGAGGGTATTTACCCCTGGGTACGGTACATATATATTTGGCGCCGCAACTAAGGGCAAATAGACACTTTGGCGTATGTTCGTATCCCACTGGGAGTATTTTTGTGTTACCCAAAGATGTCTAGGTTGTTCTTACAAACTTGGGCAGGTCAAATTGAGATTTACGAGAGTGAATGTGATTTGACAAGCTATTCCGAAGGCTAGATAGGATTAGGATCATGGTTCGAAAGCTGGAAGAGACCAATAATTGGTATCCAGATAATGATTAAATTTAAGAAAGGTAGATAGGTAATTTCGAACCATAGGCGCAACTTAGGAATCTGGCAACCTAACGTTCAGACAACTTGAGTCTAGAGTCCCATGTTCAGTACTACGAATGATAGTAGGCGGACATGAAAGGGCAAGATTTCATAGGAAATCGTGTGTTTAGAAAACAGAGTAAAATCTAAATGCATTACGTTAGGGACATCGGCAAAGAGTTTGATTTAAATTATGTTAGGAAGAATGAGGAACATAGCCGATAAATAAGGCGTGTCGTAGTAGTAAAGGAACTCTATTTGAGTCAGAGAACTATAAAAAGATTTCTCTAATGAGGTGAAGTGGTCGATGACGTGTCCTTCAGACATGTGTTGATCTTGATATAGCCTGGAATTTGTGTGCAGATCAAATTTCAATTGCCAGTAATGATAATTTTATTTGATTTAGAGTAAGGCTAGGAACTTAAGAGCGCCTCAGTCTTAAGAAAATGGTGGTGATATTCACAATGAATGCTGAAGATTCAGGACTGGTCAACCTATGCTGGAATATTAGTCTGGAGTCGGAGGTATTTATCGTAAATATGGTCCAGTACTGTTGTCTAGTACTTAGATTAGAGCCCAAAAGACAGGAAAATTAATAATGTTTGGATTTAAAGAATTTGGGGCTACGGTATTAGTAATTTATTTTTAAAGTTATGATAACGCGTTTGTTTGTTATGCGCGGCAGAAGATAAATATTCCAAATCATAGGAAGCTTCTATATGGCGAATTTTGAGGCCATGTTTTCTTGATATATGATTAACGAAAATCATAGAAGCTTTTCAGTAAAGTAAATGGTTTTCGTATGGAGTACACAAGATACGGTATAGGATACTAGGTAGTGGCGAGCATCCCTGCGTTTTCTCAAATACGTATTTGGTATGGCGTTGACGATGAAGGAGTTGTTAGAGGAGATGGACAAGAGGGCAGAGCAGGCCGAGATGAGGGAGCAGGAGCGTATGAATGAACTTTCGAGTAAGTTGGAGGAACAATTTAAACAAGCTGCAGATAGGACTGACGAACAATTTAAACAGGCTGCAGATAGGACGGACGAACAATTTAAACAAGCTGCAGATAGGACTGACGAACAGTTAAAACAGGCTGCGGAAAAAAGCGAAGAACAGTCCAGAGAGACTAGACAGTTATTAACACAGGCTGCGGAAAAGAGCGAAGAACAGTCCAGAGAGACTAGACAGTTATTAACACAGGCGGCGGAGAAAACTGAGGAGCAACTTAAGGTGGCGACCAATGAGTTACAGGGGAAAATTGACTTCGTTCGTACATGCTGCTTAGAAGGCATGGGAAAATTAGAGAGACAGCTAGATACAGTAGAACTTAAAACACAGACGCAAATTGAAAAGATCAGAGATTCTGTTGAGGAAATCGCCGATCGGGTTACAGAACACATGACTAGCACAGATAAGCGGCTGGGAGACTTATCGCATACAGTAGAAGAAGCTACAGCAGAGATTACACTCCAGCGAGGCGCGATTGATAAGTTACGGATTGACACGGAGACGAGGTTGGAAGAGTTCACCGTGGACATCAGTAAACAAATTACTGAAGCTCAGCAGAAAACGGAAGACAAAATTGATTTGAAACTAAAGATGAAGCAAACGGAGACTGAGGAAAGAATGAAGGAAATAGAAACTCAGATTCGATTGGAAATGAAGGAGGACATCGCGGAGACAGGCAAGGAAGTCAAAGATATGATAATGGCTGATCGGGAAAGGAACAAGGAAGATATACAGGTATTTGGTTCGAGTCTGGAGACGTGGACAGAGGTTTCACAGAAAAATCAAGTGAAGATAGGGGTTGTTGAGAAGGAAATCGCCTACATGAAGGATAAGTTAGAATTGTTGGATTTACGAACGGACAAAGAACTCAGTAAATTAAAATGTACAGTGCAACAAACCATTATAGAGAAGGCACCCAGTCAAGTTAGCGATAACGTTGCGCTGAGCGATCTTCTACAGTTACCGCGTCAGGAGGTCCACTGTTCAACTCCGAATGAAACACATAATGTTCCTATTTACAATATTATGAGGAGCAATGAAGAAAAACCACGGAAGTTTACAGGGAATGATGAGAGAACACCTAAAGCTTTCTTGCGTGAAATGGATGACTTCTTAGCAGATTACAAGGTACCACCAGAGCGTAAATTAAGGACAGTAGAAAGATTTCTAGGCGAAACCGTGGCTGAATGGGCGAATGCTTTCCCTTATACATTTACTACATATGAGGAGTTTAAGGAGGCATTTCTTAAAAAGTTTTGGGACGTATCTACGCAGCAATCACTGAGGATGGAATTGTATTCACGTAGATATCCGGCTACTACGCCAACGAAGTATTCTCCTTTTTTCATTTCTCAGATGCTAAAATTTCGTGATTTAGACATGCCCCCAAGCGAGAGCGAAATTATAGCAGCAATCTCTCGACAACTACCTCTTGAAGTGCAGAGAACGTTAATTGCAGCCAATGCTAAAACTGCAGCAGAGGCGGAATTGACTTTAAGACAGTTAGACTTAACATCTAGTCAAAACCAGCCTAGGTTGAGGCATGTTGAGGCTATCCATACGGTAGGGGTGGAAGAAGGAAGTAATCCACCGAAAGTAAGGAAGAGAAATGATTATCAAAGTTTAGGGACTCAAACAGCTACACATGAGCAAACCAACAGGAGTGCTGTACATCAGGATGGTAACTGGCAGCGGAGAGACAGAAGAGACCAGTTTCGAAAAAATAATTATCAAGGTAACAGCCTAAATCCGCGAGGATATAGCTATCCAAATGGAAATAATGGGAGGACTTATAGATACAAGTATAGAAACTATGGTGGACCCAGAAGACCATATTATCGTTGGGACGAGAAGGAGCGAAACCCCAGAGGAGGAAGAGGCACCCCAGGTTTCATCGAGGCACAAAAGAAGGCATCCCAATATCACTACTTCAATAACCTTTTGCATAAATTTATTGACGAAGAACACACTAAATTTCGTATTGTTGTTCCACCAGTGTTCCAGATGGACTTGATATGGTTAGGGCATCATACCACTGGACACGCGGGTATTGAGAAAGTTACAGCTACGTTACAGGAAACATTTATTTGGCCAAGGATGAGGCGCATGATTCAACAAGTCTTGCGAACCTGTGACACATGTCAGCGTATCAAACCTAACACTTTCCTATTAAAACAGCAACCAAGAGCTGTATTGCCCACAATGCCCAGGAAACTGTTCGCAATTGACTATTTTGGAGCGTTACCTGCAGGACGTCGTGGTGTGAAATATATTCTAGTATGCATGGATGTATTTTCTAAGTATGTAACTTTGTGTCCCGTACAAAAGGCCAACACGAAATCCGCACTACATCAGATTAAAAATAAGATCATTCCTAGAATGGGTAAGCCAGAAAGCATACTAAGTGATCACGGTCCACAGTTCACCTCGCCTGCTTTCAAGAGGGAGCTCGATAGGATGGAGATAAGACATGTGTTGAGTTCAGTGAGACATCCGGAATCTAACCCGAGCGAACGTGTTATGAGAGAGATAGCAAAGTACTGTCGGATCTTCATACTAAGAGAGCACTGGAAATGGCCAGATGTAGTTCCAATTATCATGGAAAGCATTAATTCTACCAAGCATGAAAGTACCGGACAGATTCCCAGTATTATTCATCTCAACGAATACCCACAGCGTCCATGGCACGAGAAAATTCAATGTCCAAATGACCCAAGGCCGTCTGCAGAATTATGCATACGAGAGACTGCAGAAAAATTAAAGGCTCAGGCAGACAAGAGGCTACGCAGAAGCAGGAACAAACGATTTCATAGACAACTGCGGGTTGATGAGCTTGTACTGGTAAAACGTCCTCAGAGCTCAGATGTGTCAGCGCGCTTCTGTCAGAAGTTTGCTGAATTGTATATAGGTCCATATAAAGTAACTCAGGTATATGGAAATAATTCCTACAAGGTTTGTAGCTTAGACGGATCTACGGAGAAGGTTTTCAATGCCTCAAACCTCAAGCTTTATTATCCCAGAGGTCAAATTAGAATAGACGACATCCCAGAAGGAGAAGAAGAAGAAGGAGAGATGGCAGAAGATGAGAGTGAAGATGATGGAGAAGAAGAAGAAAACCCGAATGATGAACCTGTGATGGTGGATGCAGATGACCCGGAAGAGGACACGGAGGATGTCAACTTCGCGCAGATGGAAAGAGACAATTATTCAGAAGAAGAAGATTGTGAAGAGTGTGGTGGTGTGCAGAGACGTTTTCATGCGTTACTTGACATCTACTACAACATCCGCCAAGATAATGATAGACTGTGGGAAGAGAATACAAATTTGCGAGACGGCAAATAGTAATAAAGGAAAGAGACTGCATATATCCAGATGATAATAAATAGTCCAATAATACATTAAGAAAAAGAAATAAATATTCCATATTATTTTTTTTTTCCCTGGGTAAGAGGAGGATGAGCCGTATCCGACCGGCCCATAATAATAATTGGAATATTATTTGACCATATATGTGAATTTATTAATAAAAGATACAGTCTAATATGTTAAAGCATCGTATCCCAAGATAGTTAATACCGGATGTTGAGTAAGACTGTAAGTCGCTGGATGTTGCTTCATATTTCCGCATGACCGTGAGAAAGTAAGCGTACCCAAGCGCTGGCAAGGACCGACACGTGTATTACATGCTGACCAAGCAAGATATTTCAGCCAATGGGAATTTATGGATTTGGCAAACATGGAGGCTACACCGCGTCATATATTAATTCCAGGATGACCAACATGCTCTGTGGATAAAGTCAGTTTCTGTAGACAATCGGTTTTCCACAGTTTCTGAAGTTAGATATATTTGGAAATGTATTATAGAAATTGGTGGAAGAGATTTGCTAATGTTTGAGCTGTGTTTTATAAATATATCACAATAAGTATTGTATCATCATACATGACGAACTCTCTGATTGGTGGTTGGTTCAGATACCCGGGAACCCCAACAATATTAGCGTCACCGAAGCCTCCTCAGTAATCCAAGCTCTGGAGAGCGTCATTCTGTAGCAAAAATTTGAGCAGTACGGATGTATTAACTCGGCACTTTGTAGGAAAAGTTTGAACAGTGCGGATGTACCAACTCTGTGTCTGGTGATTGTAATTAACGTGGCGTTATTCCAGAAATAGTAACTGGTTCTCGTTGATACTTCAAATTGTGCAGTCGTAATATTTACTGTGCTTTGACAGAGTTTACTTTTAATCGATAAAGACGGTGTAGTGACCGCTGAGTAACAAGTGTTGTGGAAACGTGCTAGTGTTTCACTATTTCGCGACGGGCGCGTATTCGCGTGGAACTTCCGTACCGAACCGTGGGCTGCTTTTAAAACTGTAATTTTACCCTTTTAGTGAAGTGTGTTATATATATGTGAATCAGTGTGTTAGCTGATCTGGTAAAAGAACGGGTATTTCGGCTCGCAGCATTAAGCAGCGAAGAGGTTATCAACTATAGTCTTCTGTGTTCCAGTGAATTGTTTTCCAGCAAGATGATGGATACACCTGCAGAGGAAGGAAGTGCATTCCCACATGTTAAGGATGTGATTAACATGGTGTAGATCCCAAAATTAGTGGGGATGTAAGCTGCTATCCTGGTTCCCCGAGAGTCATAAAGTAAGATGCACGTATTATATATGGCACGATATGTAAGTTATGTTAAGGTACTAGGGCAGTGTAGATAGAATTTTCAGTTTCATTTAAAGTAAGCCTGACGGCATGTATTTGTTTAATTTTGTCACTATGGTAGATTCGGATACGAGATTAATGCATGTTTATTTTATTTTCATTTTGCTTTATGATTAGATGTTTGGGAAAATGAGGGATTGATAGGATCAGTTATTGTTGTAAATATAGTACTTAGCGTAGGATATTCCGAGTTTTCCTGAAATATATGCTAGAAGGGCTAGATCGACAGGTTCATTTTTGTATTACGTTAAACACGTATCAATTCATTTTATTTCGGTCATTCAGAGAGACAGGTATAGCTATTTTGCATGATGCATGGTTTTACAGAAGCTGCCAGAAGGAGCTGCAGAACGTCGTTGTTAAATTAAGATCTTTGAAGTTAAGTTGGATTCTGTTTGCCTGATGGTCTGCCAAGGACTTGAACAGCGTCTCGTTATGTGGAAAGGCCAGTAGGATTCATGAGGAATGATGAGATAATAATTGCATGCTTAATTATAATGTATTGGTACAGGCCGATTGTATGCCTGACAAGATAGAGAGAAATTGTGCAGGTGTGTGTGTGCCTGCCTAGCGTCTTCTGAGTATATTGTGATCAGAATGGACAGTGTTAATTCCAGACTATTGAGTCTGATGTTGTTAAATGGCCCAAGCATGCTAAGAAGCAATTAATATACGGGAGTTTCCGTGTAGTTGATGATGGGCGTTATCTCATGGCAAGTTGAGTCCTGGCCTGTGTTATCGGCATGTGTGAAAGAGACAGTATTTCCTTGCGGCGGCCACGGGAAACAAAATCCAATCTTTAGCGTAGTGGAGTTCTATATTTCTTTACAGCTCGTAATCTACCCGGAAGTACATGACGGATGACCGTGCTGTTGAGCGCTCAAACGCAGCAGAAGGAGGCAATGTTGCCCATTGCTTTCTTCATGACATCAAGGATTATTTATATGTTTTTCTCTTACAGGATGGTTTTACCTTATTATTTTGTGATTATATACCTTGTCTCGTTGTTTTTAAAGGGAACAGCCCGAGTGCTGATGTATTGTTGGTTTATCTAGTTCTGTCTAGTTTTTTTGCTGTGAACCGGGATTCACATTAGAAGCAGTGTAGCATTTAAGACTTTACTCGATATCCGATGTATATATATGTTTAGTTTGATGATTTGAATTATTGTAAATATAGTGTAGGATTTGCCCCTAGTATTTTGCATACCTTACATAGCGTCCGGTGCGTCTTAATTATTTTTCTTTCCGTCGTAAATTTTCTTATAATGTAACTTTGATTTTACGGAAATAGTTGACTCTCGGGAGTAACTTAATTTTGAAACCGTATCGTTGGGATGCGATAATGTGAAACTCCATACCGAAATACCAATGGCAGTGTTTGCATACACTTGTTGCCATACAACATAAACATTGGACTATGAGAAGATACTCAGTCTTGATTTTTATATATGTTCTTTATTGAACTTGTTTTTCTTTTAATGTCAAATTTGTATTATCACTCATTTAACGTTTCTGATTTCGATTTACTTTATTACTTTGAGTTCATTTTTTACAAGTTATTTTTTTTATTCAATTATTTTCGTGTGATTTGATCGGGGATATTTGTTAATAAATCTATCTTACCCCCTATGATTGTTTCTCATTCGTGTTATACCTCCATTTCCTGTTATTGATTGCTATTATAGTGTAGAACTTCGACTTTTATCCTGACCCAATCGACAACCAACCCACACTCTGCCCAACCCTGAGTTAGTCGGATGTTCATACAGGAATGGAGGCATCGTCCTAGAGGGTATTTACCCCTGGGTACGGTACAGTACAGTACATTCCGAATTATGTCCATGATTAAACGACTGTCTACTGACATTTACGAGAAAAATATAGGTGAATTCGGCAACGCGTACGACTGAAATCTTCTCAAGGTGATTTATATCGTATTCGATTATCTCTCCATTTTCAGAGTCAGGGCACTCAAATCATGGTCTCAATAAATTAAGTATTCTTGGGGACAAAACATGACAACCTCGCCTCACACCTCTAATCTCCGGCGGCAGTCCAGTGTCCATTAGTGGCTTAAAGGTTTTATACATCTACCGTAGCAGGAGTTGCCAGATCGTCTACCTCATTATCACCAAAAGGGCCAGAGCAAAAGTAAAATACTTTTATGGACTCCATTTCGATGTGAACTGAGTTACTTATTTAATATTACCGTATTGTTATATTACTATTAACAATTCCAAAGGATCAACTACACTGCACTCGTCAGGAAGAAAGTGTAAGGACCGAAGGAAATGTATAAGAAAGTGGTGTGGCAACCTCTCCACACCAAACTAAGATCCCTTAGAACTCCTTAACTCAGCATGGTGCAGGGTATGATTGAGAGCTGGCTTCAAGCTCACTTCCAGGAACTGAGGCCGTTATGTTTTGTCTCCAAGTATACGAATATAATTTGGAATTATATCGTTTCAGGTGCTAGCCACAATATTCTAGGAAAATATGTCGTACGAATGATCTTCATATTACCTTTACACTTGGGGGCAAATAATGTATTTGACCGAAATAGGGTCAGCAGAAGAAATGAAGCTAAAAAATACGGAATAATTGCACCTAATTATTATTTATTTGCGAGAGTATATTTTGCATTGCGGATTAACAGACTCAGAAGATGCACTGTCTCATTTCCGCGTATTATAACGTATGAACTGACCAAGGTCCGTACAAGGGAAACAAGGTTACCTTTTAACATCGTGACAAACGCTGATTCACCCGGCAAAAATTAACCCGTACTTTGCTAAAGTAGGATGAACTGTATCAGGCCTAGGAGTTAACTGAAACGTACTTAGATAATTAATTTAGCTTCTCTTTCAGGAGCATCGTTTCTAATGTACTGGTGCGTGTATTTCCATCAATGCTCATGGGCTATTAACGGTGTTCGGTAGTTAATCAGTCAAAATGAAAAGTCTGCTGTTTACAGTATTAAGCTGGAAATATCTATTTGAGAAGCATAGAGGCCAAAGTGTTGCTCTGCGATGTGAGGACAGAATACTTCAAAATATATAGTGCCTGTTCGTCTCATATTAATGCATAATATCCATAAACATATCGCCTGTCATAGTTCACTTCTTTGAAGTGGTGCCCAGGATGGCCTCAGATAAAATACCGGGAAGCTGATAGTTTTTGAACATGCTTATCTGTGTACGGTATCATTGCTGTCTGTTGTTGATCATTTATATTCCAGATATATACTAGTATGACATTTCCACAGGCCAAGCAACTCCTATACTAATGCTCGTCCTGCCTTATTACTGTAAATCCACACACGCATCATAACAACTCACCCATAGCTGTTATCAAGTCATTTTTTTCAATTTGTCTATATTTATGCGCTCGGATACAGACGGATATATCTGAACACAATAAAATTCCATCCTTTAACAAAACACTCGAAATTATCAATTAATGTAATTAATTTCTTTTACTTTAAATTAATTCCAAAGGAAAAGCCCGTAAGTAGACAACAAACACCTATAAACTGATTGACAGGCTTAAGTATCGCGTAGTTAAAAACCCATTTTAAGATGAAAATCGTAATGATGAATTGACAGTTCAACGCCATGAAGAGTGGAAAACAGATAACTAAACGATAAAACATGAACATATAGTATATCGTGTATCAAAATTTAATTTTAAACATTTGATTGAAAAAAGACCAAAGAGGACTTTGAGCAATGATTAGGATCGATAGTGTATAAATACTCATGACGATGTGTGTACCGTAATACTGCGGTGAGAATTGACGAAATGTTCAAGAGTGAATCAATAAAATCGTATCTCGGAAGCAAAAGGAGAAGGAAAGGGAGAGTTTTGAGATCGGGATTCGTTGTTGCTGACGTGAGTTCATGTAACATTTTCTTAGCTATGTGATGGTTTAGAATTAAACAAGTCCTTTGTCAAAGGTTTTACTGCGAAGAAATCGATTAAGTCAGAGATTAACTTGTTGTGGGAGATGGATTTGGAGTTTAGGGCAGATAAAAGAGCGAACACTAGGAGAACTTCATCAAATTAGCAACAGTGAGAACAGTTTGCTAATGAAAAAAAAATGAAAGTCGATGATATATAAAAATATTCAATACCATAAATCCCACGGTAAATAATAATTAATGCAAAACTAGTGCAATCTATTCTCTTGCCCCGCCTCGAATGCAATCCGCCTTCAACACAGATCTTCTCAAATTGGCAGATGATCACGTTCTCGGTGACACGAAATGTGTCCTAAAATTCTCTCTGCTCTTCCGATCAAAGTTTTACTCATTATGTAATTCTCATTTACATTACCCAGTACTTAGTTCTTCTTCCGGGTTGAACCGTTTTGTTGCTTTCTGTACATTCCGTTCAGTTTGCAGACGTTTCGAATACATTGCAGTATTCTTTGTCAAGGCACTGGAATACCCCTTGGCAAAGAATACGGAATGTACAGGAAACAACAACACCGTTCAATCCGCAAGAAGAGCTAAGTAACTCAGCAGACCGTGGAAGCTGCATGTCTAAAACCCAGTATTTCTTTCATTTGCGACCTTGTGTTCTTTTGTTCTTTTTACCCCTTCTCAAGGTCATAAATACGATGAAGAGTAGTGTTTATGGAGGACGAAGACTAAAATAAACATCAAACGTACATCTTCATTATAGACTGTCATGCCCTTCAGCGTTGGTTATGCAAACCTCCGTGAGTTAACTAAGCGCCACCGCAGTAATCTTGCGTCCTCGTTATAATCCACGTTTCTTATCAATAAATCCTTAAAAACTGAGTCTAACTATCATCGCCTTGGTTTCCTTCCAGTTTTCTAACCTTTCGTAGATGAGTCCATTATTGTATGTGGTAACCTATCCTCCTCCAATTGTCTCACATCACCTCGCACTGATGCGTACGGCTTCATTCAACGAATTAATTCCTAACATAGCCTTCTTATCCTCATTTTGAGTTCCATCCTACGGTCGTTCCTACCTGTTCATACCAACAATCCTTCTCGCTATATTCATGCGATACTTCTAAGGTATGAGCCTATACAGCTTTTACTCTCAACAATGTCTGTCTGAAAACAGACCGATGTGAAGATAGCTCCTTTCTTGCAGAATGCTCATGATCGCAATTGCAAGCTCACTGCATTAGCTTTGCTGCACAATGATTCAATTCACTTAGTATATTAGTATCACGTCTGGCTCCATGGCTAAATGGTTAGCGTGCTGGCCTTTGGTCACAGGGGTCCCGGGTTCGATTCCCGACAGGGTCGGGAATTTTAACCATGATTGGTTAATTTCGCTGGCACGGGGGCTGGGTGTATGTGTCGTCTTCATAATCATTTCATCTTCATCACGACGCGCAGGTCGCCTACGGGATTCAAATGAAAAGACCTGCATCTGGCGAGCCGAACATGTCCTCGGACACTCCCGGCAGTAAAAGCCATACGCCATTTCATTTCATTAGTATCCTAAGCGAATACACATTCTAAAAAACTTAAAATAATCCACCTGTTTGAGTTTTGTACTCCCCACCTAGTATTCAATCATCTTAGGTTCATTCCCTGAAGAGATCACCTTAGTTCTTAGTTAATTCACGGAGACCTACTGAGTAAACGCAAGTTATCGACGGCATAACCTGTGTCCTAACAGTCTGTCCGTTCCTGCGATTAAATTTTTATTTATTACGTTATTCTCATTTAGGCTGTAATTCACGATTTTTGTTCAAAGTATAGAGGGATCATGTGCTGAAAGGTATAGAATGACAGGGAGGGATTCAGTTGGGTGAAAAACAAGTAAGCAGTTTGGGCTATGTTGTTAATGTAGACTGTGTTGAAAACCATCATGATAATCAGACACATACGCGCTGTGCTTTATACGGTCGGCTCTGATTGTTTTACACCCCCACTTCCAATTCAAACGTATCTGTCCCTGTTTTCATTCTCAGGCAATTTCTCTAATCGCATGATCAACAGCAGGCGTTGACTTCACCAACATGTGCCAAGCAGATACATCATGCCGTATCTTATTACCGTGATGGAAAAAAATCTAGTGATTTGTTACAGAAAAACGTTTGAAATCGGCTATATTTCACTCCTTTTGCACGTAAAGATCTTCCAGCAACTATCCATTGGAATCCAATAATTAATCGCAGAAAGGGAATTTACCTTCTCTTTTCCAATTATATTCATTTACTTCTTGATAGAAACTGGACTCGCTTAAATTTGTCGTGTATTCTGCTTGAAGGAAATATTTAAGGAAGAAAATCTATGTTTATAAATATTTTAGTGCCTATAACGTAATCAGCTCTGTGCTTGTGGGCTTAAAGTTTCTTCTTACAGGGTTATACTACTGTAGTATTTAGATCCCTTGTTTCACCCGGTTGCAGAAAAATTAATTTTTGTGAAATTCATTCGCTCTTCTGATCACGTCACAAAATTACGTGAATGGGCGCTTGGGGCTTTCAAGACCCCATTACATTACTTCAGAAAAAGGAGGATCATTCTATATTTTGCCTAATTCACAATTAACATTTATTTGGAACATTAATAAACCTTAGTACTGAAATTAATTAATTAATTAATTATTGAGACCTTTTACACACACAGGATTTTTTTTGAGCGAGCGAGTTGGCCGTGCGATAAGGGGCTCAAGGCTGTGAGCTTAGCAGCAGATTAAGCTACTTCAACTCCGTGTATTCAACGCTACGTGGCGCTTCTCGAGATGGACCTCGATTTACATATGCATGCACGCAGTGGTTTATTTTTCCATGATTTTTTTCTCATACACTTACACATTATTTTACAATATATACATATGCACTTGACAAGGGACATGATACATTGAAAAAGAAACATGATATCGTTATCTATCAATCTTTAGCACTTTTCTTGCACCTCAGTACCCTGTGCTTATCCTCTTACGTATATGCACTTACATCAAAATACATTACTCAACATAATATATATTCGTTTCACTAAAGAACACAGTATATGCATTGCTACTTTTCATTAGCCTCGATCTTCACTGTATCACTACGCGTCGCTTCACACTCACACCGCTTTCCAGCACGTTTGTGACATGGAGTTAATAAAGAAACTAAAAAAAAAAAACACACGAGATATCGTTGTAAAGTCTTCACACGGCTGAGACCACAAACCTGAAAACATCACAGTCTACTTTGGAGTTCTTTTATGAGTGGAATGCCAGCGGGACTACCTCCTCTTGCTATTTTCCGTTTACATTCTTGTAGGCAGCTGCTGAAGGAAGTTAGGGATACCTTGTCGTTGGTTTGAATGCAAAACGTATACCCCATACTGGGACCTCTCCCATTAACTCCCATAGCCCTTGGGACCATGTGACGACGCAAATTTACCCCGACCGGGTCATGAACACATGGGACCACGCGCCACAGAAATTAACAGTCAAGGGAACTTTTCTGTCTAGTGACAAATGCCGCCTCATTTGGATTGAAATGACTAATCCGAACACATGAGATGACAAATGCCCTATTTGACATAGTAAGGTCAACCGCTACCATTCCGTTCCGAAACATGAGCTCGAGCCTCTCATGGCCATGGTGCGTCCGCAGCTACGAATTACAACCAACTTAAATCTAACTTATAGGCATTAACTGGACGGAAGAGGTAAGGATGCTAATACCGGCAAAGATAGGCACAAATATTTTTTTCTAAAGGTTTAATTAGCTCTCGTTGAAACATACTTTACACTCTACAATCTTAGTGATTAAATTCATTAATCTTCAAAGATACCTTTGACACTCAATAAAACAACGGGAAATCAATTCCGTGCTGTCAATTAAATCAACTTTCGGTCCACATCTTCACAAGTGTCTCTATGTGGATTATTGAAATTACGGTGTCAAATTTTACTTACTGACTAAACAATCCATACATTTTTTTGCTAGTTGCTTTACGTCGCACCGACACAGATAGGTCTTATGGCGACGATGGGACAGGAAAGGGCCAGGAGTGGGAAGGAAGCGGCCGTGGCCTTAATTAAGGTACAGCCCCAGCATTTGCCTGGTGTGAAAATGGGAAACCACGGAAAACCATTTTCAGGGCTGCCGACAGTGGGATTCGAACCTACTATCTCCCTAATACTGGATACTGCCCGCACTTAAGCGACTGCAGCTATCGAGCTCGTTTTTTTGCTAGTTGTTTTATGTCGCACCGACACAGATAAGTCTTACGGCGACGATGGGACAGGGAAGAGCTAGGAGTGGGAAGGAAGCGGCCGTGGCCTTAATTAAGGTACAGCCCCTGCATTTGCCTGGTGTGGAAATGGGAAACCACGGAAAACCATTTTCAGGGCTGCCGACAGTGGGATTCGAACCTACTATCTCCCAAATACTGGATACTGGCCGCACTTAAGCGACTGCAGCTATCGAGCTCGGTCATACATATTTTAATGAAGAACATGAGTGTTCCTTCACTGGATTCAAATAATTTGAGAAAGGTTGAATTACCTTTCTAAGTTTTAACTTTGTATAACCTGTTTTGTTGTTGATCAACCCTACAGTTCATTCCGGCTGTTGAATACGACACAAAAATAATTTTACTCTTCTAAACTTCATCATAATAAAACATTTGACTATTTACAGTGATAAGTTACGACCTTGCGAATGCGCGATATTCCCGTGGGAAGACTCCCAATTCACATATTCAAAACACTGATTTACTCTGAGATTAGTCTTAGAGTGGCCGCCTAAATTAAATATAGTACGAATGAATTATATGTAAAATATGAATTAAAAGAAAGCAGTAAACAAATTCCACATAATCACAACATAATCGCAACATAATCACAGGAATAAGAAAAGTAAACAGAGCTCTGGTGGAAACGAATCACCACATTTCATGAACCTACTGTACATGTCATAAGGGTCTCAACCCCTTCACTTGTAATAAACTACAAATGGATTCTCACGAAATCTAACTTCAATAAAACAATGGTTATCAAAATATCATATTCGAACACTTCTACAACCTGGAAGAGAAAACATATAACACACTCATTTGCTGCATTGTTATTTACACATTGCTGTGTGACTAGCGGTCCTCATCGTGCCTGCAAGGTTCGAAATGGTGGCTTCGGTTTCGACAACATTTGGGACCCTGTAAAACAAATCCCTAGCTATTGCGTTCATAAGGGCAACAATTAAATACTCCAATATTAGTTTTATCATAACTTGTTACAAATATTGAAACCAATTTAAAATATCTCGACTGCTAAAGGATGAATGCTGTGTCTGAAAAATCTGCATTTCTCCACCAGCCAGTATAGAGACCTCGGGTAGCCTGTCTTCCCCTTTAAACGCTTCTCACCCTCGGGTAGGCCGTCATAAATTATTTGGACAGGGCTCACGCCACGGGACAAAAACCTCTTTGAAACAAACATCTCCTCAAATAAATACGTACTCAATGCATCGTCAGCGACTCATTATTTCAACGCAATAAACTGACGCACTTATTATATGCTAAAATCAGCTTACGCGTTCATTATATCCTATAACTATTTCTCAATATTATGCCGCTATATAATTTCAATATATCTCGATCTTACAGAAGGCCAGAGCTCACACACAGTTTCCTACCTTGTATAGTTAACATGGGTTCCCCATCTCATAGGCTAGCATTAACCTTATTCTCACACAGAGATATAAAACTGTATATTTATAATGAAGTGAATCTACTTTCAGTAAAGTCAGCATTTACTATCAAA
Source organism: Anabrus simplex (assembly GCF_040414725.1). Taxonomy (NCBI): domain Eukaryota; kingdom Metazoa; phylum Arthropoda; class Insecta; order Orthoptera; family Tettigoniidae; genus Anabrus; species Anabrus simplex. Next base: position 393,087,512 of record NC_090266.1, on the reverse strand, counting down.
CCAATTAAATCAATGTAATTAAAAGAAAAAATCACATGGGCCTAACTAATGGGGGAGGGTGGATTTCCAAACCGGGCACGAGGTATTCTTCACACACACTATCCCCATATTTGAAACACTCTCCGGGCAACGGTGAAGACCCCACCGTCATATTATCCTGACTCATATTGAATAATTAATTCAGAGGAAAACTTCTACCTTAACTCATCGAATTAAATAGATTTTCTCCACCTTCCCTATCAGCACTCTTGATCACAAATCTTACCAGTACATGTTCATGCAATTAAGTAAAATGGGCTAAAATACATGCAATTATTATAACTTGTTCCCTTTCCAAATAACCTCCAGTAAGTAAGCTTAAAAAATCCTACTGACCACTCTAAGCAAACAAATCAGATAATTTTATATTGACAAAATGATACACACCTTATCCTTAAATTAATTATCTATTTACAAAGGGAATACTAGCAATACAAAGTCATAACTGGTACTCAACCGCCATTAGAAATCCTCCATCGTACGAGCCGGCATGGGGCCCGCCTGGTGAGTTTAGTCCATGGCTCCGCCTTGAAGGATCACGAGTTCAAAACGTCCCTCGATGACTCTTGATGTATCCATGGTATTGAGTTCGTGAACACTGGAAAGATACTATTCACACCACGTTTCACTAATACTCTTTATCCACACGTCACAGTTAGAGCTTTCCTTACATAGTTGTGATTGCGATCTTTCGCAGAATGAAAATTGCAGATTTGTTAATCTGATTCCGGTACAAAGAAGGTTACATCAATCAGACCAAACTAATACAACATCACTGTTTTGACACCGCGATATTGAAAACAAAAGAAAATCTGAAAATAACTTGACATTGGGTTGTTATGTTTTAAAACCCTGTCTCGTATGTCTGTTTTTATAATTTTACCGTTTACTCACGCACACACCGTGGACTCTCTCTCTCTACTACGAGATATTATTCAAATAACAGTTTTCTTCGTCCGTCATTTGGCACTTCACTGCGTCACAATTTTGCGATGCGAACGTACGGCATATTCAAGTAATTACGCAGCGCGTAGCGACTAATCCGTCATTCATACAGCACTGTCTCTAAAATTCAGTTTTTCACTGACGATACCCACAAGAAATTACACTATATTTGCATTCCCATTTAGATCCATATTTTCTACACGAAGACACAGGGGAGTCCGACCACAAAACGACCATCTGGTCACCTCATTGATTGCCTGTTAACTAACCCTCTACCCTGAAAAGTGCGAGCATATATGGTCTCACATGGAGTGGGGAATGGACAGAGGAACTGACCCCCCCCCCCACTACTACTTTGAGATCTCCATATCCACTAAGTCTATGGAAATCAGCGATGAGGCAAATTTTGTGGCTCGCCAATTACTAATATTAGATGTTAAACGGAATTCAAAACGATCAGTGGTTTAATAATACTTCGGTCGTCTAAATCAAGAGCCCAACGGGGAACCCCTGTTGGTTGTCTGCTTCACAGCTAGCGTCAGAACGCTACAGCCGGTTACGTAATTTCTTTGGGACATAACTTCATAAATAATATTATATTATTTTAATTTATAATTTTGACAATGATCCAATATTCTTGCTGTTACTTCGACGTGTGTTTCATGGTTAATTTAAGCGTCAGTATCCCGAAAGTACTTCTAAAATCACCTCCTCACGTTGGCTATACTGTGAGTCGGCATTTGCTTTAGGGGCGAAGTTAGCAGAAACTATTTCTTTTTCTCGTCTTCCCACATCGTGCGCGCTCACTTCCGGATTTTATAAGCCATATTCCGCGTGAGTAAGGCGCCAAGCTGGCGAAGATGTTACGCAACATGATGAAACTGAGCTCCCGTACTGAGAAAGAAGCTCCAAGCATACACACTGCCCACATAATAATTTCCGAATGACTATTCAATGTGACGATACGGTCACAATACTAAGCCAAGTCAGAGCGTGTCTATGATTACGTCTGCTGATGTCCAAAGTCAATACTGCACGATACGCGTCGTTCGGGTTTCTAGATCCCGTCAATCTGTTGAACGCTACTCTGAGCCACTGCCAAATGTCCTTGACGGCTTCACAACTAGTCAGTCTATGAGTATCGATTACCGAGCATTACTTACATAGCGGCGATTGTGTCATCCTGTGGCGAAATTTATTTTCTTCTGTCGGAAGTAACTCGTTTATAACCTTATAGTTAGCTACTTTCCATTCTTAGGGGATACAAGAAATTTCGAAAAGTTTCTAAATATTAGTCCAATTGTAATTGGGGTATTTCACCATAATGTGTGGTAGATGACCATGCTTGTCTAGCAATTTTTTATAAATTAGTTTAACAGTGAGGATATTGTGATCATGAAGTGGCAAACTGTTCGAAACCTGCAGAGCAGTTTAAAACAATACCTTCGAAAATATTGATTATTTTGCACAAGGGCATAAAACTGGAGTGCTCTATCCTGGTCGCAAGACGAATATTGCACCGTTTCTCTGATCAGGAGCGCTTTGCATTTATCGGAGAATGCTATGTGGCCTAAATCCCCTTTGTCAATTGGTTTCCTCAATTATGGCCTGGCTATATGAAAAGTATGTCTTCTCCATAAGTAATACCCGACACAACGTTCTATCCGTTGGGCATTTCTTTCTGGCATCGGCAAAATTTGTGCAGTGTACCATAGTTTTGACAGTGCAAACAAGTTGATTTGCTATACATTTTGTATTATGTTGAGGTTCGTGCTGAGGTGCATCGATAGGGTCAAGCGAATCTTTTGTGTAATATTGTTCCAGTTAAATCTAGTATGTCTTCGGTGTTTGGGGTAAAGATGGTCCCTAGGATGTTAACACGCTCTGTGGTTGGTACGTCGGCTAACATTGTTATCTTCGTCCATCTACCAAGAGGAAGAAGTTCCGATTTCTGATAACGTACAAAGGCGTTGGAGCCCATTTCGTATGTAGATATTATTCCTGTTAGATGTTGAGAGATTTCTGGGGTCCGAAGTGGATAATTACATCATCTGCGTAAGCGCTATTGGTAAGCAGATTATTTGGTTTTGGTATTGAGTTAAGGACGTGATGAAGAGCACGTACGTATAGTTCTATGCTCAATGAATAAAGATCTTAGACAAGAGGCATCCTTGTCGTACTGACGTTTGAATAGGAATCGGACGAGGAAAGAAACCATTAAGTAGAATTCTAGAGTGGGCGTATTGATAAACATTATTTATAATGTTACCGAGAGAGTCGGGGAAACCCACATGCCTCATGACTTCCATCAAGTGTCCGTGATGAACTCGATCGAATGCTTTCTGAAAGTCCAGACATAAAATGGCACCAGCCATACCAGTAGTTCTTGCATAAAATAGCACCGTGTTCCTAATGTCTTGAAGATTGTGTTTTTTTCTAGTTGGAATAGGCCTACCACACGTTTGATCTTGTTTGATGACACATCACATGAAAGGCATTATGCGACTTGCAAGAATGTTCATAAATATATTATAGGCAGTGTTGAGCAATGTTATTGGACGGAAGTCTGATATTGTTTTGGGCATTTTGTACTTGGGTATGAGTATTATTATACCATCATTGAACCCGGTACAATCAAGCAGTGCACCGATAAGTACATTCATTAACTCCACAAAAGTATTTTTGATGACAGGCCATTATGTCTTGTAAAAAGTTAGCTAAGGCCATCGGGGCCTGGTGCGGACTTGTTACCGGGCGAGTTGGCCGGGTGGTTAGGGGCGCGCAGCTGTGAGCTTGCATCCAGGAGATCGTGGATTCGAACCCCACTGTCGGCAGCCCTGAAGATGGTTTTCATTGGTTTCCTTTTTCACACAAGGCAAATGCTGTGTCTGTACCTTAATTAAGGACTCAGCCGCATCTTTCCAACTCCTAGGCCCTTCCTCCCCCATCGTCTCCATAAAACCTATCTCTGTCGGTGCGACATAAAGCCAATTGAAAACAAAAAGTGATATAATTTTTTGTTGTTCGGCTACGGAGTTCCCGTTATTTTAAAATGTTTCTTAGAAGCATTTCTCTGCTTCCTTTAGGCATCCTTGTGTATAATTGAACTGTCTACTGTCTACTGTCTACTGTTTGTACAAGTTTCCTCTGAGCGTTTCTTTTCTCCAGGGCGATATGGTAGAGTTGAGCTTCCTTTTCCGCTAGGAGAGTTGAAGGGCAGGACCGCAAAAGGGAACCTTGAAGAATGTGGTCCTGGATATAAATGTTATTCGACGTTTGAGAGCTGCTATACGGTTGGAGGTACCATAACCTTCTGGTGGTCGAATCAATAGATCATTGAGGATTATATAATAGGAATGTAAGTATTGTCTTCTGTTATATGCCATTTCTACCCCATATCTTTAAAAAAAGGATTCAATAGCAGTCTTCAATCTGTACAATCATTTTGATATGTTGAGGGGCCTCTGTTTTTGTAGTGCCTACATCTGATTAAATCTGTTTAAATTCTTCTTTTACTTCCTCCTTATTTAACAGGGAGCCGTTTAATTTCCCGTATCCCCTCCCTATCCTGCGTTAGGAATCATCAGATCGCATTTTTAGTACAACTGCACAATGGTTACTGACCGGTACGATGTTAACTGTTATGTGACGAACACTGAGAATAATGTCTTTATCAACATAGAATCCATCAAGACGGGATGTCGCTGATTCGTGGAAGTATGTAAACTGAACAATCGGGCCATATTTGAATTCCCACACATCACGAAGTTGGAGAGCTGTATGAAGTCGTTCAAGCGTGGCAACGAATAGAAGTGACCTTTTTTATCTTTTGAATGCAATACGCAATTAAAATCACCTCCAATGGCTAGTTTGTGATAGCTGTGTAGCTGTGTGGTAACAAATTCCTCCCTTTCATGTCTTCTGTGTGTCCCCGAGCGCAAGTAAATATTCACGTAAAGTGTGTTGTCGTCTGTTAATATGGATGTAAACCTTCCACTGGGGTGACATTCGGTTAACTTGATGTTTATATTTGCTCTAAACACTATAGCGGTTCATCTTGACTCCTCTCCGGGGTTGGAAATGTGATCATATAATGGGCCAAGAAAAAAAATGTTACTGATGTTAATCTCTTGAAGGAAAAAGATGTCAAGATCTAAAATAAATTATCGGAGAATAACTTGTTTACTTCTACTTCGCAGGCAGTTCACATTAAGGGTGGCGTAGGTGCGAAGGAGTATTATAAACAAAAGGAGAAATACTTTAACAACCCACATTTTACTGACTTTTTTCATCTGGCTTCTAATTTCGTTTTGCGAGAAGTTTTAAGAATTTTCGGTCCTCGCTTAGTAATAAAATCGTCAACCGGGCGTTTTAATCTGGAGTCTCTCGAACTTGTGCCTGAAGATTTTATTGTTCTAACATCCTTTTCTGCATTATCAGGTGAGTTGGTTGGGAATGAAAGTGTTTGTAGTTGACCTGGATCATTATCTACGACCTGTTCCTGCACTAGAATATCTGGAATAGAAGGGTGTTCCGCTGGATCAGCTATCATTGGTTCTTCGTCTTTCCCTATATATTGTTGGTCGCTTATGGATTCAAGTTCATGGGGGTGTTATTGTTGTTGTTGTTCTGAGACATCTAACGGCTGGGGAGAAGGATCTTGTTCCTTAGGCTCATCAACTGATGTTGAGGAGAGGTTTGTTTTGACAGTTATCTTGTCTGCACTTGTCATAATTAACTCACATGTCTCAATGTTTGTGTCAATATCCATGAGGGGTTGTCGTGGAACTTGTTTGGAGTTCTGTAGATCCCCATTCTCTGGTGGTGTGAACTCAGGTACTGTGTCAACTATGTGCGTATTGTGGATATTGTCCGCTGGTGTGAGTTGGGCAGCTGATAACGGAACTCGTTTGGTCGGGAGTTTGCCACTCTATTTCCATGTGCTCCATGTTACTGGTACGACTGATTGAGATTTATTTCACCATAAAAAGGGGTATTTTACTAAAGTAAGTTGTTTTCTTCACTTGCTAACCAACAGTCATCATCAAGTATTTGACAGTACATTCGTTCCACTCGTCGATTCTTGGGTAACGGATAAGAACAGTTTATTTCTTTATACATACCTCCTGATCTAAATTTTAAGGTTGAAATAATCCAACGTAATTTCCCCTCTAGGGCTACTGAGAATATTTAGATTTATAATACTCATTACCTTAATGACCCGTAAATTCAACATCTAGTCGCAGGGTGATTTTGATTCATTGCCAGTTCACAGCAGGGTTATTCAAGGGCTTGATTAAATTCACATTCTCCAGCTGTGGCGATCTGAATGAAAGAAAATAGAGTGAGTCACCTCCGGATTATTATATTTAGACTTTCACTCGAAATAGGCTCTAGTTATTCACTGTGTATAGGATTTTGTAGTACTGAGATGTGTGCACTGCATGAATAATTTTTGACAGAGTTTCTCTTACTACCTCTCCGTATGAAATATAGTGAAGGAACTTCAGACAGGTTATGTTTTTGTTCATTCCTCATTCTTTCTAAGAAATTAATCATTCGTAAAGGAGAATAGTTCTGTCCTAGATTCTGACATTTTTCACAATAACGTATATGAAATATGATTTATTTATTCTTCTTCTGCTTCTTCTTCTTCTTCTTCTAGTACTACTACCGATTCCAAACAACTGTGGTCTAGCGGGTGCGAACTACGTCGCAGATGTAAGCCTGGCCCTGTTTTACGCCAGATGCCCTTACTGACGCCAATCTTATATGGAGGGATGTAATCAGTACTGCGCGTTTCTGTGGTGGACGGTAGTGTGGTGTGTTCTCTGAATATAAAGTGCACAGAGTTCGGAAAGACACAAACCCCCAGTCCCCAAGCCAGCAGAATTAATCAGAAGGGATTAAATTCCCGGCCAGGAATCGAACCCAGAACCCTCTCATCCGAAGGTCAGTACACTGACCAGTCAGCCAAGGAGGTTTTATATATCTCGGCTATGCATAAATAATGTATTTCAAGTAAAATTTGAAGGCTGCGTATGTCATACATAGGTTTTCAAACTGTGGAAGTTTCATCTTTTTCTGTGATCAGACTTTTTGAAGTATTCTCTTGTCACAATGGAAAGCCGAAGAAAAAATGCAGACATATGATTAGCATATCACCGAAACGAAGATATACTTCAAATCAATCGTTTTCATGTATACAGTCCCTGAAGTGATGAAGGGATTTCTGTAAACATAAAGCAAAATTCTCTTCAATATAATTGTGGATTCGTACATACTGGAAAATGTCATCCTCGTTGTAATCTCTGGCTTCAACGTGATGTAAGCACTGCGAAAACTACTACAAAACACCGGTAAGTATCTTTAAGAGTGGTTGGTGTCAGGCGTGCACGTGGTAAAAATGGACAAATGGTACACTTATCCATTCTCTTTCATATTAAAAGTTTTGAGCATTTGAATTCCCTGGTGTGCAGGCCGTCCTTTTCCATCCAGTCGCTCGAACGAAGGCAGTCGTGTAGTTAAATCTTACTCCGCTACCTGTCTGCCCGCTTGGCGCTAGACTGTCAGAGTGAACGCACCATTTTCGGTCCGATTGTTTCACTATCGCAGTTGCTGTGAAAAGAGAGTCGAAAGGCACGGTGAAAACAGAACTTACAAGGTAGGAATGTGGATTACAAATTAAATAATGGATGAAAAGTGGAATGTCAGAAAAGTTATTCATAGTAGTAACAGCTGCGAATGGTCAACATGTAGGATATGTGTCCCATAATATGTTGTTTCCTTATTGACGTCCGCATCTCATTACCTCACATATGATAACACACGTGTCTAAAAATTTGGCCTAATTCAATGTGTCCATCAAATACAGTAACACATGATATGAAATAGAACATTACACAGATTATGGGCGAATAAACGTTGCCGATATTCTTCCCGTTCCACCACAATCCCAACCCGACAACAACTATAGGAAACATCAAGTGCAAGGCTCCGAAATACGAGCTAAAATGGTTACCTGATATTGTTCAAGCTACAGGGAATGGTGCTTGTGGATGTACAGTACAGAAGATATGTCAACGGACCTACACAAGAAAATGCATAAACTTAATATTACCGTTCACCTTATTGATGAAGGCTGGAAGCATGCAAATCGCACCGTCGTTACTGACAAATGTATTGACAAGACAGAAACAGGTGCAGAGGGATGAGATAGAAGAGAAGCTTTAGGAGCTGGCAATATATCTAAACATAGGAAGAAAATTATCTTCGTGGCCGATAAAGTAGCAAATTTTGTTAAAGCTCTAGCACCATTATCCGTGCATCGCGCACTGTCTAAACACAGTAGTGAGATGTTTTTCAAGACAAATATATTCAGCTGCCTTACATGTGGCTGCATGCTGCTAGTCAAACTGATCAACGTCGACTGAAATACGGTCGATGCATGAGGGTTGAATGATCGTCAAACACATAAGATATTTTCTTCTTTTCGGAATAGATGATACAGTTGTGAAACTACCTTCGAATGTACAGTCGAATGAAATACGCTAGACCGCATGAGGGTCGAATGATCGTGAGTTAACGAACTGGACAATTTGCAGACCTGTATTATAACCACCCCCCCTTAGCAAAAGAGAGAGTGGTGAAAATTACCGCGATACATCCGCGTAATTCTCGTGGCTAAGCGGTTCTGGCTTTCCCCAGTTGAGTTTGAAGAACACTGCACATGCACGGAGAGGATTTTTCAGTTTCAAGCTATCACTGAGTTCTGTATCATCGCAGCTCAGCCAGCAACTTGACTAGTGTTTGAGATGTTAAATTGTGCGCGTTCAACACTACTATAATACGGTGGAATTGGCTAAAGGATCACATTTCTGATGACAATTCCATTGCATGGTGGATAAATAACAGCACAGAATATCCAACACTCTACTCTGCTAGCGAATAAATATTTCCAATTCCATCCTCCAACGCCACAAGGGACAGAAGTTTCAGTTCAGAAACCTAGTTAGTGAAAGAACGAGCTCACGTAACCCAGACAGATTTAATGACACTCTTTTTATTCACCAAACTGTACATATTTAGTTATAATATTTGCACTTATCCAACATCTTATAGCCACCAACTCCCCTTTCCTCGCTCCTTTCAAGCTTGTAACTTCGTTGATACTGTCTGTAGGCTCTTCAGCTGCCTTACCTTTGGCTGCATCTGCTAGCCAACCCTCTCAACGTCGACTGAAATACGGTCGACCGCATGAATGTCGAATGATCATGAGTTAACGAACTGGACAATTTGCAGACCTGTATTATAAACCACCCCTCAGCAAAAGAGAGAGTGGTGATAATTACTGCAATACATCCACGTGATTCTCGTGGCTAAGCGGTTCTGGCTTTCCCCAGCTCAGTTTCAAGAACACTGCACATCGCAGTATCATCGCAGCTCAGCCAGCAACTTGACTAGTGTTTGAGGTGTTAAATTGCGCGCGTTCAACACTACTGTAATACGGTGGAATTGATGTTCGGTCAGTGCTATGATGGAAACTATTACTCTAAGGGAAATGATGGAGAAGCCTATTCACGCCGTATTAGATATAGTGAGAATATATCGACCTGCTCAACTACAGCTACTCAATCAAGAAACCTGTCATAAAAGGTGAATGGGAGCAATATACCAGACATTCCTGCATTTTATAACTTTACAATGTCCAGTGGTTGACTGGGTGTGAAACATCAAGCAGATTGTCTTGCTGGTCATGTGTATTTTTTCCATCAAAACTAAAGATTTTATTATTCAAAGTTTTGTAAATTTTAACCATTTGCCTAGTTCTCAGCAAAAGCATTCGAAATCGCAGGCTCGTGTTCATAGTTTTCTTCAGCAAAAGCTTTTCGGAAAACACCTAATGGAACTGTTACTTGATAAACAACGCATAAATGGAATTAACGTCAGGACGCATAGTGAACAGTTCAGATAGATCGAAGAAGTATTAAGACAGATAAATTGATGATGTTTGTTATTTAGCAAATCGGGAACTCCCATTCAGGGATCATGATGAGTCATCAAATTGTTTCAATGCAGGCAGGTTTATAGAATGCCTTAATATGATGAAATGGCGTATGGCTTTTAGTGCCTGGAGTTAACATATCCACAAAGACGCACACAAGATGCTGTCAGTTGGTACAATTATTTTATTTACACGTATTTACAAATTAAACACACACATAACCTTACGCACAGTATCCCAAAGAAAACACTTCATTCCGAGAACATCAACAAAGCCGCCATTTTAAGACAGCTGAATAACACAGCACATAGAGGTTACAACCTTCAACCACAGTTGAAACAGTTGACTACTGACTGCCTACATCGGCATGTCAGCCTAACCACAATACGTGTTCACCAATGAAACACCTGCTAAACAATAACTCTCGTTACCATCAAGACCACCTCCTTACATATGTGCCTGGCCATGCTTCTAGAAAGCTACATTACAAAATATACCTTCTAGAAATTTCGAGAGTGCATAATATATAGATTATAATATATGGAATATCCTCAATCGTTCTCGTGCCTATTACCATTCTGGAAGTTACGGCACTGTTATGGATTACAATTTATATATACAGGTAAGAATAAGTTATAATATTAATTCACAGGTATTCACATTAACGGCACTGATATAAATGTCTATGTACAACACATGTTTCATAACGTAACCTCACACACAGTACGTTCATTGGACTACGTAAATAATAATACAAATACTAACTGGATGCAACACTTCACAGCAATACATACAACTAATAATAATAATAATAATAATAATAATAATAATAATAATAATAATAATAATAATAATAATAATAATCATGATCGTAAAATACTACTAATAATAATTCGAGCTCGATATCTGTATTATTTACCCATGGGTGAGAGAATATTGTTTCTAAGTTATAATTGTTTACTGCACTCGCGTCGCAGTATCCGCGGACAAGTTCGGCTTGCTAGGTGCATGTCTTTAAAATTGACGCCTATAGGCGGCCTGCACGTCTTGATGAGGATGAAATGACGATGAAGACGACACATACACCCTGTCCCCCTGCCGGTGGAATAAATCACTTACGGTTGAATTTCCCGATCTTGCCGGGAATCGAACACGGGACGCCTGCGACCAAAGGCCACCACGCTAACCATTTAGCCATGGAGCCGGACAATGTGACGAAGATATATAATAAACATTTGGAGAGTCGATATAGATGTGGATTCCCGTGGGGAATCTAAAATATTTGTTCCGAATGAGTACATTTATAATACCAATATAAATGGTCCGTTATTGGACATTATAAATTTTCCAGCTAACTCATTCCTGGTTGCCAGCGTTTCGCCCCCGTGTGCTGGGCTGGGCTCTTCAGTTGGTACCTAGCACACCTACCAAGACGCTGGCTAGTGCATACCGTGGAGGCCACTGCGTAGGCTAAATGTAGCCACCGGCAGTGCCAATGCACTATGAGAGAATTTGTCACATTATTAAAAATTGATGATATAGATGTGGATTCCCATAGGGAATCTAAAATATTTTTTCCGAATGAGTAAATTTATAATTTTTATTTATAAATTATAAATTCTAAATTATAAATTTATAATACCAATAATAACAATCAATTGTTAATAATGAGACAAAGTCTCTCATAGTGCATTGGCCCTGCCGATGGCTACAATTAGCCTACGCAGTGGCCTCCACGGTATGCACTAGCCAGCGTCTTGGTAGGTGTGCTAGGTACCAACTGAAGAGCCCAGCCTAGCACACCTGGGCGAAACGCTGGCAACCAGGAATGAGTTAGCTGGAAAATTTATAATGTCCAATAACGGACCATTTATATTGGTATTTGGAGAGTCACATAAATTCATGCATAGTTTTAGAGCAACTTACGCAACCGCAGAAAATTTCATAAAAACCATTGGTAAAGCCAAAGTTAGAGAAGGCATTAAATTGCCAATAGGTCCGCGTTATAGTAGGTAAGTAAGGGTTATTCTGCCCGAAGGCAGGTCCGAACCTCCGCAGAGGTGTTCCTGAGCAGGAGTTTACGTGCGGTAGGGTGGCCAGTTCCTTTCCGCTCCTCCATTCCCTTACCCCACCAACAGCGCGTGGCAACCCATCCAACTTCTGACCACGCCCAATGTTACTTAACTTCGGAGATCTCGCGGGATCCGGTGTTTCAACACGGCTACGGCCGTTGGCAGGTCCGCGTTACGTACATTAATTCAGAATATGTAAAACATATATATTTATGATTTACGGTTGTTAATGCTGATAGGACTTCAGATGGGGTATTTTCTAATTTAGGGCATGTGGTTAATGATTTCGGGATTGCAGAGAAATTTTTCGTACAAGCTCTCGATGAAGTCTCAGTGATGAGAGGTCATGTAAGTTATTTATAAACGAAAGGCCATCTTCATTCACTTTCACACTCATGACTTGTATCCTGTACTGTAGAGGGACGGTATCAGGGATCAGATAGTGCAAAACACTTTTTCAGTGCTTGTGCTGGTGGTTTAGCTTCGCACTAACACATCGATGGTTTTCGGTGACGGAAGGGTGGGAAGGGACTAGGAATGAAAATATAGCGGCCGTGGCCTTAATTAATGTATAGCCTTGCTTTGTGTGAAAATCGGAAACCATGGAAAGCAATCTTCAGGGCTGCCGACTTCAACCCGCCATCTCCCAAATGCAAGCTCATAGCTACGCGACCCTAACCACACGGCCAACTCACTCGTATACTTCCTTAAACGCAGAGGAGACTTACTGCCTTTCTTCCCAAGTTTTCCAAAAACGTATGTCCTTAAAGATTTTGTGCAGAAGCGACTACCAAAAGTTGCTCCAACTAGATGGAATCTTTCGTCTAGACTTTCCCATAAAATGGATGTTTGGAGACGTGAGCTGAGCAATTTCTTTGCAAATGTTATTGAACATCCTGTTAACTGGGATTGTCTTGCAGTAACGAAATCTTGAGGGCTTCTGACATTTCTTAATAAATCTAAGAAAATATTTTTTTTGGAATTATTTTCCAAATTATTTAGTTACACAAACGTCTTGTAGAGTTTGTTGCAGGAGAATTATTTTGACATATTACATTGTAGCAATAAAGTAAGGAATTCAAGCGCCTAATTAAGATGGGATGGAAAATAATCAATTCCATCAATACGGGTTAGTGTTTTGTAACAGAAGTATGATGCTTAACAGAAATGCAAGAGACACCGCCCCAACGAGGGCGAAGAAGAAAAAATTATCGGCCCTTGTGTATGGAAATAATTAATTCTGTAACTTATCACATTTATTTATTTATTTATTTATATATTTATTAATGTCTTTCTGTACATGGCGGGGCTCAGGCTATGAAGCCTGCTATTATGCCAAAGCATATAATTATGCACCTGCATAAACATAATATACTGAACATTATAACTACTTAAAAAATAAGTTAATTATAATTTAAAGTTAATGTGAAATGTAATTTGTATGAAATGTAAAGCATCATAAAAAACATTTTAAAATTAATTTATAATATTTACTATTATTAAAGCTATATCTCGAAAAATATAAACTATAATGTTTCTAACCTTACATTGACATTTTATTCATTTAACTTAATAATCTAAAATTTAAGGGTACTTCTAAGAGTAAATCAATCTGAGTGTAGGTAAAATTTCCAGCACATTCTTCTGAATAGCTTTAGGTTGCTTATGTCTCTAATTTCAGCCGGGAGAGAATTCCAGGAACGTATGGTCCCCGGTACAAATGACTTGTTATACGTACTACTGTGATGAGTGGGGATGGACAGCAGGGTTTGTACTGATGACCTTGAGGGTGTTCTGCCTGAGGGAGAGAGGTAGTTGAAATCTATTATCAGATAATGTGGTTTACCTGTTCGCAGTATTTTGTGAAGAAGAGAAACAGCATGGTATTTACGTCTATCACATAATCTTATACCAGGACAGCTGATGGAGGAATGGGCTGATGTGGGAATGGAGCGGAACATTTAGAATGAATCGAATGCAGGCATTATGCGCCCGTTGAAGTTTAGAACCAAGTGAACAACTTATGTTATTATAGACTACATCACCATAATCAAATATTGGTAGTATTAGTCCTTGAATGAGCAGTTTCCTGGTTTTGACAGGTAGAAAATCTCTCAGTTTGTATAATGAGTGTAATGAACCGAATACACGTTGACAAATTTTTTGTTACCTGCACTGGCCAACTTAAATACTTATCAAAAATTATTCCAAGGTTCTTAACGGAGTCTTTCAGTGCTATAGGTGTTTCATTGATCTTGGCAACCGGTACGTTGATGCTTTCTAACTTGGCATGCGCTTTTCTAGATCCTATTATGATGGCTTGCGATTTTAATGGGTTTACCTTCAGGCAGTGGCTACTAGTCCATTCGTTAATGTTAAATACGTCTTCGTTTAATTTTATGGTTGCTTCTTGTATGTCATTCGGCTTGGTATGAATAAACAATTGGATATCGTCAGCGTATAAGTGATATTTACAGTTCGTCAGTTGTTCTGATAGGTCATTCATGTATAGGGAGAACAGAAGTGGTGATAACACCCCACCCTGTGCTACCCCCATCTCAGTATTTCGCCACCTAGACACATTGTCTCCCACTGACACACATTGTTTACGTCCACTGAGATAGGAACGTACCCAGCATAATACATTATTAGAAAATTTCATCATTTCTAATTTAGCTAGTAAAATGTCTTTATCTACGCAATCAAATGCCTTTGTAAGGTCGAGAAGAATAAGAATTGTCATTTGTCCGTTATCCATTGCTAGCTGAATGTCGTTAGTTACTTTTACTAATGCTGTGCTGGTACTGTAGTTCGATCTAAACCCTGATTGATATCTGTCGAGTAAGTTATGATGTAAGAGATAGGCTGTCATTTGTTTGTGTACTAGTTTCTCCAGTACTTTTCCTAGTACAGGGAGAATACTAATAGGGCGGTAATCGTCAAGGGTTGTGGGGGTACTGTTTTTCTGCAAGGGTCGGATGATGGCATTTTTCCAGTTCCCAGGAAAGATTCCCGTCATAAGAGAGGTGTTAATAATATGCGTTATTGTAGGAAGAATGATGTCTAGAATTCTTCTTAAAAGGGACAGGTTTATTCCATCGTGTCCAGTAGACTTTGATTTTATGTCATTAAGGGCGCTCTTTACATCACCTGGAGTCACGTGAGAGAAGTATAATGTTTCGCCACCATGCTTTCCCTTTGAAAATATTCTGTCAATAGTGGCTCTCTTGGTATTTCCGTTCGTCTGGACATTTCTTGAGCTAAAATACTCATTCAGATCATCCAAAGGTACATTACAGTTACTGTCCTTTGTCTTCGTTTTACTTAGACCCATATCTCGCAGAGTCTTCTATGCAACAGCAGAGTCATGTGTATTTAAAATTTCTTACGAGTAGCGTATTTTAGCGTTTCTTATCATCTGCGTGGTTTTATTTCGAAGTTTTTTATAATTCTCAAAATTTTCCTGCGCTGGATGTTTCACATAGTAGCTATAGGCTGAGTCCCTATCTTTCATTTTATCACGAATTTCTTGATTGAGCCACGGGTTATAGGGTCGCTTTACTCGAGCAGTACGTAATGGGGCATGTCTGTCGTATAAAGTTAAGAGAAGTTCGTTAAAATGAGATACTTTGTCGTCAATGTCCTTTATATACTGAATTGTGTGCCATTGTGTGCTCAGAGCGTCCTCAATGAGAGCTTCGTCGTTCAAATTTTTGAAATACCTGTATTTAATTATCTTAGGCCTGTATTTTGGACATTTTAAAGAGTATGCAGCGTAAATCATGTCATGGCGGGAAAGGCCTGGCACAGGCATCTGTCCATGTGTCAATATACGGTCATTATTGTTTGCAATGATTAGGTCGAGGAGTGTGTGCGAGGTTGCAACATGGTGTGTGGGTTGCAAGGGCAGAATTGTCATATTAATTGATTCAAACATGCATGTTAGTCGCCTAGTCTCAGTGGTTTCATTTTTCAGGTCAGTGTTGAAGTCTCCCATTAAAATCATATGTTCATACCTGAATATTAAATCCTGTAGAGCTTCTTCTAAATCTGTGATGTTTCCAGTCTTCGGTGGGCGGTACACTACACCGAGTAAACACTTCGTACCACGAATTTCAATTTCTACAAACAAGAACTCCGCTCTGTGAGAGTATTCACTTGGCGATTTAAATATTACCTTGTATTTCAAATCATCGCGTATAAATATTCCGACTTCGCCTCCAGGCTTTCCCTCTCTGTCGTTCCTAATTAAAGTGTATCCACTCATTTTAACCAGCGCTGAAGGTATAGATTGACGCAGCCATGACTCTGAAATCATTATAGCATGCAGATTACAGGTTGAAAATATTTCGGAGAATTCTGAGAAATGTGGGACAATGCTCTGTGTATTGACATGTGCTATTTGTAGAGCAGTAGGGTAGGGCGCAAGAATGTCTTTGAGACGGTTAGCGGTATTCTGCGAGGGGGCTGGCACGACGGGGTAATGACCTGCCTGGGACAGTGGTGAAAGGAGGCTGAAATTAGAGACATTTGTTTTCTGGTTGCTAAATGTTGCCAACTTGAAAGTTAAATGATGACAACTGATAGTAAGAAGTACCTACTACAACTATAAGATTATCACCTAATCAAAACTACAACTAAGTTATGTGGAAAATTAACTTATGTGAACTAAAATAACTATGGCGGTCCTTATATTACACAGAGTCTGCTCGTGACTAGCGAATACTGTTCAAATCTGAACGATTAGTTATGGCTATTTTACGGTTCCCTTGTTTTACGTATGTGATCCCATCTCTAGACCATACGTTCTGGACGGTAAATTTTGCGACAGCGTCCTGAAGAAGTCGGAGTCTTGCTGGAGTTAGGTCTTCGCGGACGGTTTTATTCGTGCCCTTAAGTTTCTTTTTGTTCGTGAACATAGCGTTCCCCCTTACGGTATGACACAAACTTGACGATTATAAGTCGTAGACGCCCATTCTGGTTTTTCCCAACCCTGTGAGACCTATCAATGTCATCCAGAGAAAGACTGACCCTGATTTCTTTCGCAATGTCAAGAACTAAATTGTCAGTGTTCTCGTCCGCAGTTTCCGGTATACCGAACACACGTAGGCACTGCCTTCTCTGATACTGTTCTAAACAGTCAGTTTTATCCTGCAGTTCAGTTTTTAAATCACTGATTGTTTTGTCCCGCTCCTCTAGAGCCCTCCTAAGTTCTTCAATTACACTCGTATTAAAATTGATCGTTTCTTTTAATTGGTCAACAACTGACTTTGTTACCTGGTCCTGGATAAGGTTGGCAAGCGTGCCAAGTGTCTACTTGCTGCTCAGCGCTTCCTGTACGGCCTGCTTAACTATGGCTTCCATTGGCACTTGCTTCACCTTGCGTGGCATTATTAATTTATTGGATTTCTTGCCTTCTACTTTCACCAATCACTTCACTAACACTCACTCAGAACCACTGCACTGGTAGAGATAATGTTATACACTCTGAGCTGCCACACTACGAATATTCACCTGCTAAATCCACGTTCGCCACGAGCCTCGTATTCTGCGTCTATGCACTGTCCGCCATTATGCAAGAACCACATTGATTGTGCATCTCCTCAATTTTAGAAACTAGAATATTTTCAGTTAATATGTTGTCAGAAATATGACCAGCATCTTTTCCGGGCTTACGTCTGAACAAACTCTTAGCTACATACATATTTTTATTTCAGCACAATTGTTTGAAAAGCAAATTATTTTTGTTAACTCATCTCCAAAGTTCCATAGATAATATGTAATCAACTCCTTAATTTTATAAGGGCAAACGATCTCTCTTCGGGATTAAATAAAGTGTGCGAGCTCGCTAAGCCAGTCTTGACATCCCTTGTACTTTTCAGCAATGTTGAACGTTCCTTTTCTGCCCTGAGGAGCGTCAACTGCTTCCTTCGGAGTACTTGTACAGTAGAGCAGTTGAGTAACTTCAATTTGTTGACAATTAGAGAGGAAGGTTTGGCGAAATTTCAAAACAGTCATGTTACGTCACTGAAGAGTTCATGAAACAAGAAAAAAGAGTGTAGTTTATGTTCAAGGAAAAGAAGGTAAAACCGAACGCTTCAGTTGTTTAAGTTACGGGACCTGTATTGTAATTATTAGTCTTTGTAACGTTGTCGTTCTCTAGCTCAACGTGGGAAGCATAATGTTTCATTAAGCCTTCTGTCGTAAATCCACCCATGTCCAAGTCCACGTCTCCCATGTTATTTCGCAATTTGCGTACTCAGTATTACCACAAAGTGAGACAGTTCTGCCACATCAGTACTGATAGGAAGGTGTTTTTGCTTCTAATAATGGTACAAACCAGGGTTCCTCATATAGTTGACTCCGGTCCTGATTCGGACCACGATGCCCTTTTTGTTTCCAAACATGAACGGTTTATACGATGACAAGAGTAACAAAGAGAGGAAAAAATTAAAAACAGTAAAATTATATTAAAGATTAATGTAGGACTTAAAGGTTCCCTGGCCTCGAACAATATTTGCTCCACGGATGGGAGTAGTATATTACGAATATATGACAGTGAACAGGTTCTTTTTGTTCCAATGATGGCAGCGAGTGTTTACTTGGTTTTCCTCAAGTCAGCAGCCTCTTCAATGCTTCAATTCGTAGATAGATGTCGATTGCTCCGCACACGAATTCAAAAACAACGCGTGGCTTATACATATAAGTACAAGTTGTCTATTATTTCAGTGAACATTTTCGTTATGAGTGCTCAACAGCCAACAAGAGACGTAAAGTGTATCCGGAAATAAAATCTTCAAACCTGTATCAGAACTGCAACTCTTCTTTGTTTTGAGGTCGGTCGGCAGTTGCAGAGCAGGCTCGGACTTAAAAGTGACCACGGCTGGTCCGCGCTCAGACAGCTTTGCACTCCGACCGACCAGCAGAACAGAGGGCAGGTGGTCATAGCCATGGCTCTACGTGGCTCTACACCTCTGCATTCGGGGGATAGAGAAAGGCTTGTCCGCAACGTCGGCTTCCCTGAGAATGGTTTTCTGTGGCCTAAAAGCGTCACAGTCCAAGAGGCCAGCACCACCTCTCCCCATCTCTCGTTCAGCAGAAGAATGAAAACTGTTTAGTAGTTAGTTTTGCCTGAACGTACTGACTATTAATAATCTTGACCATAGTGGCCGGTATTTGATCCGCATTGACTTGATCACAACGAATATGTAGTTGGATGGTCTACCTAGTCGTACTAAATATTAATTATTTATATTTATTTACAAAAGTCTAGTACAGGTTTCGAGAATCTTAATACATTCCCTTCATCAGCTAGTCAAATTAAAATTAAAATTCCTGTACACAAAAAAACTAATTAAAAGGGGGGCGGCATCAAGAAATCCAAAGCTACTGCCAATACAATTTGACATTTCAAAAATCGAAGAGGGGATGCATGGAATTTAATTCCATCCAGTCGAATACGATAAAACACAATATAATAAAGTCTGTATGAATTAAAATATTGAGCACTATGTTCTTGTTGTGGCGTTAGATCACTGTGTACTTGATGATCCGATGATTTCTTGTAAAATTCAATTGGAGTTAAGAATAGAATAAAATAGTGCAAAAACTTGTTCTCATGCCGAAACCATCCGTTAATGGTGTGTTATGCAGCCAGGTGACATGAGCTTAAAGTGAACTGTAAGAGGGAAAAGTAAAATAGAAACTATAATCGGAAGACTATAACATAAACAAAATTAGAATACAACGCGTTAAATTATTAAAACTTACCAATATAATGATATAAGAAGTACGTGAGGCCGTCATGTAACTATTAGGGATATATAAAAGCGACTGAAATTGTTCGGCGATTGATTGCGGAGTTGCAGTGGGAGGCGCGGTGAACGTTCGGAGGAGGGGAGAGTACTGCCCCTGCGTTCTAAAGTCATACTTCCCCTCTTGCAGGCTTTTCTTCCTTCTCTTTTGCTCTCTTCATAGCGTATTGGGTCACCAATTCAAACAACTGGTTATCATCTGCCATGTGTTCGTTAAGGCAATTTTCACTATCAAATTTTTGTAACATGTAAATTTCTAATTTCTCAAGGGTATTCATTTGTTTACCTTTGTTTAGCGGGTGTAATAGAACCATGTCCTGTTCAATATTAGTGAAGTGAAGATTGTTTTCGTGCATGTGTTCGCACATGGCAGAGTATCTAGAATGTCTTCGTGCATTCACATGCACACACTCCTTCCGGACTGTCCTACATACTTTGTTCGCAGTCTTGGCAAGACAATTTATATACTCCTGACTTACTGAAAATGCTACTGGTGTTTACGCTATTCTCATGCATTAAGTATTTCTTTTTCGTAGAGTAAAATCACACTCAGGTCATCTTACTCATATTACTTGCTCGTACAAGAAACATGCCTCGAATGTGTAGACAACATCCTAGCCCTTTCCCAATCCTTAACATCGGATGTATAAATGGGATGGTAATCTAATAGGAGAAATTAAGTACAATGTATAGACAGTTTTGTCTTGTTGCAACAACCACGATGCGTTGAATCATATCCCATTTATACCCTGATACTTGTACCCATTTATAAATAGTGGAGTAGGCCTATGCTGACAGTATATTCTAGATGCGCTTGTCTGTAGAAGGTGGTAATGTTCCAAAATGTCCTGAGAGAAAGAATCCACAAGGAATAGTTGCCCTAGAACAAGGGACACCGTATGGAAAAACAGCATCTAATTGGTTGTGATGTACTTAATGCATTCCAATTCTCCAATTTTTCTTAGCATAACAGAAGCTTACATATTTTATTTCTAATTTTGAAAGTTCCATTCGTTATAAGGATATCTATAATTTTAGGAATGTCATATCTTCATCAATATGCCTACCTAAGTACAAAATGAAAATAAAAAGGTTTAAATGATGAAAAAATTTGAACCCTCAATTCCCGCCAAAAATATAATTCCACACAACGGCATATTTTCCTAGACTACCGGCTTCAAATATGTTTCGAAGGGTTTAAAGATGGCTGCGAGAAATACATCGCCCCTTCTAAGGGACCAATTCAGGATTATGAAGAACCTGTGCATTATTCAGCAATGAACAACACGTAGACCATCCCATGAGCCCTGGTACATCAGCCAGGTGTCTGTATTGTGCTTGTAGCACAGTAAACTCTGTACGTTGAATGTGATACTCGATCGTAATTAATACTGGTTTTTAATTATAGCGGGTCACGTAGGATTGAAATAAATGTATTTAAATATCTGCCAGCACCAGGTTTGTACCTCTGGGTATAAGGAAAATCATTGGCCACTCACGACCGTGACCAATGAGATGTCGTTTGCAGCTGTTATTATACAGTAACATTTCAGTGTTAACTCAGTTTCTGATAACAAGGGGTGTTTCTTTTACGTTGTTATGCGTTCATGTCTTCTTAATGCTCCGTTGTCAGCAATGAATTCTTGTATTTCAAGCCACATACCTCTTCAAGAACGTTTTGATTGGACGACAGGGGAGATGTTTACATATAATATTATAAACTGCGGATGACATTAATCCGAAGAAATAGGCTTAGTTGAAGTATGAGTGTTTGGTGGGTCAATAAGGGCAATATATAGTATAAAGACAGAGAACGCTTTAGAGAGAAGAAAATCATGTACGTGAAGCGAATTTATCTGCAGCTTAAAGTTATATGGATGACCGTACCAAGTGAAAGTGCCCGAAAGCTTTTATCTCATTCACTTCACGAAAGTGCTTGCTCATATTATTTTAAAGTTAAATATCAAGATCTACTCCTCCTGTACACTAATTTGACCAACGATCGTTAATGGAATTTACTGGAGATTCTACTTTATAGGAGAAATACGCTGGTTTATAGACTTAAAGACGAATGTGAATTAACCGAATTGGGTTATCTGTCGCATTGAATTTTCTATCGTATAAAGGGTGAACGGATACAGTAGAGGCGATAAAGGCAGTGCGAGGGGGGCACTTTCCCCACACTTTGTGTAAAAAACTTTATATTTTTATTCCATTTTAGCCGGCTGAAATTACGAATTATACGAATTACTTAAAGAAAAAAGATTTGTACAAGCTCTGTTGCCTTCTCAGCTAATTCCTTCCTTATTTCCTTCAATTATTAAAATATTATTAGCGGAAATACGTAAAGAATGTTGTTCGTTGCGGTTAACCGACTTGTAGAGCGCCACAGCAAATAGTGGATACTCTACATATGGTGTGAGGAAGGGTAGCAGGGGTATATATTTTCGCCAAGGTCATGGACTCTGAGTCACGTTTCACCAGCTTTCCCCGTGTATTCGTCAGTCCGGAAGTCTCTATATTGTCTGCTAGTTGTTTAGTGTACCGAGCTTAATAGCTGCAGTTGCTTAAGTGCGGCCAGTATCCAGTAATCGGGAGATAGTGTGTTCGAGCCCCACTGTCGGCATCCCAGAATATGGTTTTCCGTGGTTTCCCATTTTCGCACCAGGCAAATGCCGGGGCTGTACCTTAATTAAGGGCACGGCCACTTCCTTCCAATTCCTAGGCCTTTCCTATCCCATCTTCGCCATAAGACATATCTGTTGCGGTGCGACGTAAAGCAAATAGCAAGAAAAAAGGAGAAAAAGTTGTTTAGTGTGAAGTCAAATAGCAAATAGTAAATTGTATAAACACGCCGTACTCGTATTTAGTTGCTATACATGTGTAATATTGTTCTTTGGTGAACGATTTATTGTATAGTAAACAACATATTGAATCAACATCTCAAAAACTACTATTACCGCATTTAAGTTGGTAAACTGTCAACCTTTACCTTTCTGTCGAGATTCGTTCAGAGGCCATCAAAAACTTACCATTTTGTAGTTTTTTCTTTTCAGTTTTGATGTATATACCCACCCCACCACTCGCCGCCGCTGTATTTCAGAAATTCGGGTAATTTTGTTGTCTTTATATTTTTTCCCCTCCACTTTTAATTCCCAAGCGCCGCTACTGTTCCGAGTATATGAGAGTTAGCGGGTTGGTCATACTAATAAATAATTAGTAAACAAAATTCGTTTTGTCACTTTATCAGCTGCTAAACTGAGCCAGTCATATCGCTTCGCGGGCGAATTCAAATGGGTTTGGTCGGGGGGGGGGGGTGTTGCTAAACCTGCACGTGGCTAACTAAGGGATCCTCCTCTTTCTCTCTGTCGTTGCCGGGCTGAGTGGCTCGGACGGTTAAGGCGTTGGCCTTCTAACCCCAACTTGGCAGGTTCGATCCTGGCTCAGTCCGGTGGTATTTGAAGGTGCTCAAATACGACAGCCTCGTGTCGGTAGATTTACTGGCACGTAAAAGAAATCCTGCGGGACTAAATTCCGGCACCTCGGCGTCTCCGAAGACCTTAAAAGTAAATAGTGGGACGTAAAGCAAATATTATTATTATTATTATTATTATTATTATTATTATTATTATTATTATTATTATTATTATTATTATTATTATTATTATCTCTCTGTCGTAGAACATGCAGTCCTCAAATTGAGAAAATATTGACGATGTCTAATATTCCTGTACCTCGGTTATTGCATGTAACTCCGTGTTCCAACACGATTACGACGGTGCCAGTGACAACATACCGTACTATCTCTTGGGAAATAAATGATCAAAATTACATGGTTGTGCACATGAACTAGATTCAAATATGATCATCTCAAGTAACGCATTTTTATTCACGAAGTGCAGGAACTGTTCACACTGCGGTCAACGACCTTTTTCAACAACTGATACGCTGACTAATAGCTCATTCTATCAGGTGATGTATTTCCCACGAGACATACTTGCCAATTTATAAGGAACACCCTCAACTATTCATCACCTCAGGGTGCATAAATAACTTCCAGTTATTGATGGAATAATTGACTGCCTTGCATTGTCCATGAGCTTCACAAATCCCATAGGAAAGAAAGTCTTTCTGTAAGTAATGATTTAGAAGGTATCAAACTATAGCCTACCTGCCAGATATTTTCCAATCAGGGAAATTTGTTAAGCGAAACGAAAAGCATAGTTATCGAAGTTGATCTTTGTCTCAAGAGTTAGTAAAGGTAGTTGCCTCAGCAAAGATGTCTTGCAGTGAAGAACAATAACGCCCCAGGCAGACGCCCTATCAGAAGGAATAGGATTACTAACATAAATTCTCTCTGATTCTACACTGTTTCATTCGCTTTGAATTTTATGTCAGTTAATGAACAACGACCAATTCGTTCTTTGTCTGCTAAATCCATCCATACGCTTTCCGTAACCAAAGAGTTATTTTCAGCTATTAAGGCTTACTTTACATCACTGATGAATATGCAGGGGGAAATGAGTTACGTATTCCATCAAGCAGGCTAAATAATCTTCTGTAGCACGCAGATATCGGTAACAGGAGACTGACAAGATTGCGTCAAACTCAGGTAAGAAAAGTAAATTAGGAGAACTGACCTATGTATTTTTATTTTTATTATTATTAGTAGTAGTAGTAGTAGTAGTAGTAGTAGTAGTAGTAGTAGTAGTAATAGTAGAAGAAGGAGGGCAAAGTATGTTCTAAAACAATGGGTGCTGAGTCAGCATTCTCCCACGAGGTCCTTGACCCCTAGTAGTGTAACTATGAGAGTTCGTACCCGGGTTCATTGACCTCTCGGTGAGGTTAAGACGCTGAATAACGAAATAATCTTTAGTACGAGAGCAAGCCTAACCTCATAGACTGGATTGGAGGGGCCTAATTGGTCAGGGAATGTTCTGGAGTGCTTTTGACCATTAGGTGAGCTTATGACGTAGTACCCATACGTACGAGGGCAATGCTAACCTCACTGGTCCCCTGGAGTGTTTTTGACCGCTAGGTGAGGTTATGGCGCCATACCCTTACGTACGAGATCAATGCTAAATTCACGAGCCACTTTTGAGGAGCCGAAACGGGTGGGCCCCCATTGGAGGAGCCTAGTCGGAAAGATCATTGACCCCTTTAGAGGAGCCGAATCGATTGGGCTCCGTTCAAGGAGCCACAGATCGGTTAGGTGACCTGCAGATGAGGTTAATAAGTCATTATGACGTGTTAACCTAACCTTGCGCACGAATGCTGACCATACCTCACACACAGGTTCTTTGTCGTGGGCTCCCCTTGGAGGAGTCTAATCAGTTAGGTGACTAGTAGTTGAGGTTATGATGCCATGATAACATGTTGAGCTGACCTCGCTACGAGTAACGCTAACTTAACCACATCCAGGCTATTTACGGGCTGCACTTGGAGGAGCTGAACTAGTGAGCTGACATGTAGGTGTGGTTAATACGCGTGTTAACCTAACCTTGGCCATGAACGGAAACCTAATCTCACACAGGCTCTTTGTCGTCTGCCCTTGGAAGAGTGACGGAGCAGTGACGTAATAAGCGCGGGCATTTTAAAAATGTATGCTCATCTTTACATAATCGAACGCGCGGGCCTTCTCCTGACAGGTCTGTGACGTCACAGCGTGGGTGAATTGAAATGCGGACTGCTGGCTAAGGGTGAATGACGTCCTAACGACTGTCCATTCCTTGCACACACGGCGTGAAAACTGTTTAATTGTTTCTCCACTAAGTTCCTTGAGAAGAGTTTAAATGATGAACATCCTAATTCATGCATGTCGATTATTTCATATATTGATGGTAGATACTCACACAACCATTCCTCCTTTTCACAACCACTTAAAAAACAAGATCTGCTTTTGACAAATGAGCGTTCATGATCATATCTAGAAAGCGATAAGGAATTCCTTTTTCTTCCAACTGCAGACCTAAATGTTTCTAACCATTGTCTGCTTCTTGTCTTCATCTGTTTGCAAACAGTAAGGAAAAGTAGGCTAAATACTAAACTGAAGAGATTTGGCACCCACAACACAGTGCAATCCAACACAGCCACCTCTTTGAACACAAATTTGTTCCCGTTCACTTTAAGGCCTTGTACACCAACTAATGATTTTCTTGTCATAACGGAATAAAGCGCTCTACCCTCTATCACAGTATCTTATATCAATATTATAGAACTATACGTGAAGTATGTACAATGTGTTTGGTTCGCAGCAATTTAACGAAATTTGAAAAGTGATACAATGCCTGAAATGGAGTCAACTCTCGCACAGGTGCTCAACTAAGTAAGGTTTCGTTTCAGGAGGAATAAGGAGGAGGGAGGAGGACGAGGATAAGGAGGAGGTTTTAAGTCTATGAGGAGGTAGTTATAAGCTACAAGTTCTATAAGCAGCATATAACTCTTTCTGTTAGGAGGAGGATATATGTAGATATATAAGGTAAGGACGTAAAAGGAAATACGTTGTATAAAAAGCGTTTTGTACAAAGGTTACTTGTAACATGCTGTATCTTGCATAAGAAATATATATATATTTTAAAGAAAATGCGTCAACATACGTATTCACGTGACAATGAGTTCTACTTTTAACAGACTGTCAGTTGTCGTTATTCAAATACCTCAGTAGAATAATGTTTGACACAATCGATGTTCATCTCTTACCACGCTCCTAGCCAACGTCCCTTAGTCATCTCTTGTTCTTTTTCAATGTCGACTGCACAGTGCCCCTTTGTTTGTAAACACGTACATACACAAATGTAAAATTAGCGCGTATATCATCCGTCATGCATACATGCATTCGACACCTGTCCGAAGGATGAAGAACTGCTTGTCATTTCTTTAGATAGATTGCGCCCCCCGCAAACTTACTTTCTCTCACGGCTAACAGAGTGCGTGAGTAATACGTTTTAGAGTAACTTGAAAACTCGCCGTCAGAGTGTGCCCAAAGATGATGTACATACGTACATGCGCACTAGCTATTCCTCGCTGTTATGTCTCTAGCGGGATCTAATAGTCATTTGTTTGCAGTAACTCCCGAAGACTCGACGAGAGTGCACTGTTATGTCTCTAGCGGTATCTGATAGCCTTTTGATTATAGTAAATCACGAAGTCAACGCGAGAGCGCAATGATATGTCTCTAGCAGTATCCGATAGTCATTTGTTTACAGTAACTCACAAAAGCCGTCGTAAGAGCGCACTGTTATGTCTCTTACGGGATATCTGTTTACAGTAACTCACGAAGACGCCAGGAGATAGCGCTGATATGTCTCCCCTCAGCCCCACATAACTGAGCCAGGATAGAACTTCCAAAGTTTGCGACAGAACGCCAGCCTCAACCGTCTGAGGCACTCAGCCTGACAAGGTAAGGGAGGTGGTGGCATAAAATTTCTAACTACTAGATTATGTGCCAAGAAGCCTGGATTAAATTCCAATCCTATCCACAGTGCTCATACGGAGGGAGGGCATATAACGCTGTTGATAGTAATTTGTCCGGCGGATGGTGACGCAAAGCCTTTAGCAGACCTCCGGATGCTATTCGACTGGAGAAGACTATGTGCTACTGCCGGGTTTTATCCTCCCCCTTCCTACTATCATATATCAAGTAATTCATTTAATATAATAAAAATCTTCCGGGCTATTATGCCGTGGTCCACTCCTCTCGCTTCTCCCAGACGTTTCGACTACTGCTGCGGTAGTCATCTTCTGTGGCGTCGTGTAGATACGCTCTCCTGTATCCTGCTGGTGCTATTCCTCGCTATTATGTCTCTAGCGGGATCTAATAGCTCACCCAGGGGCACATCCTCTAGCAGCAATGGTAATTGGTCTTGAAGGAACTGTAGGTACCAGGCTCTTGTCAAATGATCCTCAAAGAAATATGGTCCATTTAGGTGATCACCCAGTATACCACACCAGACATTTAAGGTT
The DNA here is from genome assembly GCF_040414725.1 of Anabrus simplex. NCBI lineage: Eukaryota > Metazoa > Arthropoda > Insecta > Orthoptera > Tettigoniidae > Anabrus > Anabrus simplex. The sequence continues at coordinate 393,059,676 of NC_090266.1, read as the reverse complement.
ACGCTGGCGCCAGCGGGATACAGGAGAGCGTATCTACACGACGCCACAGAAGATGACTACCACAGCAGTAATCGAAACGTCTGGGAGAAGCGAGAGGAGTGGACCACGGCATAATAGCCCGGAAGATTGTTATTATATTGACACCGGCCCTGAAAGCCTTCATACTATAAATCATTTAATTTTTTATATTTCCTAACGAGGTTGACTTCAAGAAGGGCATCCGGTTATAAAAATCTATCACCGAGCGACTTGGCCGAGTGGTTGGGAGAGCGCAGCTGTGAGCTCGCATCCGGGAAATAGTGGGTTCGAACCCCACTGTCGGCAGCACTGAAGATGGTTTTCCGTGGTTTCCCATTTTCACACCAGGCAAATGCTGAGGCTGTACCTTAATTAAGGCCACGGCCGCTTCCTTCACATTCCTAGGCCGTTCCTGTCCCATCGTCGCCATAAGACCTATCTGTGTGGTGCGACGTAAAGCAACTAGAAAGCAATCTATCTTAACAGATTCATCTCAGCACAAACGTAGAGAAACGGGACAAGGAATGGACACTCGTTAGTTTATAACATCATGCAAACTTAGCCAATAGTCCGCATTTCATATCACCCACGCTGTGACGTCACAGCTCTGGCAGGTGAAGACCAGCGCGTACAGTTATGTAAAGTTGAGCATGCATTTTTTATCACCCACGACAAAGGGGCTGTGTGAGGTTAGATTACCGTTCGTGGCTAAGATTTGTTTGACCCACGTGTTAACCACACCAACAAGTCACCTCACTAGATTGGCTCCTCCAAGGGGAACCCATAAATAGCCTGTCTGAGGTTAGGTTAGCATTCCTCGTAGCGAGGTTAGCTTAACATGTCATCATGGCGTCATAACCTCGACTGCCAGTCACCTAACTGATTGGACTCCTCCAAGGGGAGCCGATAAGGAGTCTGTATGTGAATTTACGTTAGTGTTTGTGCGCAAGGTTAAGTTAACGACATAATGGCGTCTTAAACTCATGTGCAGGACACCTAACAGATTTGTGGCTCATCCAACGGTGCCCGATCGATTCGGCTCCCCCAAAGGGGTACGTGACCTTTCCGACTCGGCTCCTTCAATGGGGGTCCGCCCGATTCGGCTCCTCCAAAGTGGACGTGAGTTTAGCATTGTCGTCGTACGTAAGGGTATGACGTCATAACCTCACCTAGCGGTCAAAAACACTCCAGGTGGCTAGTGAGGTTAGCATCCCCCCGTACGTATGGATATGACGTCATAACCTCACCTACGGGTCAAAAACACTCCCAGATAATTCTCTGACCAATCAGGCCCCTCCAACGGAGTCGGTTAGTCTTGCTCTCGTACGCAAAGTTATGATGTTATTCCGCGTCTTAAACTCACCGAAAGGTCATTGAAGCCGGATAAGAACCCTAATAGGTACACTACTAGGGTTCAATTACCTCGTGGGAAAATGCTGACTCAGCACCCATTGTTTTAGAACAAACTTTGCCCTTTTACTACTATTACTACTACTTTTAATAATAATAATAATAATAATAATAATAATAATAATAATAATAATAATAATACAGAAGTCAGTTCTCCTAGTTTACTTTGCGTAACTGAGTCCCCCACTGTCGGCAGCCCTGAAGATGGTTTTCCGTGTTTTCCCATTTTTCACACCAGGCAAATGCTGGAGCTGTACATTAATTTACGCCACGGCTGCTTCCTTCCAACTCCTAGACCTTTCCTATCCCATCGTCGCCATAAGACCTATCTGTGTCGGTGCGACGTAAAGCCACCAGGCAAAAAAAGTTGGTGAGTACGAATCCCACTTGATCGTGTAAGTTTTTATCGCATTTTATACTTCAAGAATCATCCACAAAGCCAATGTATCTGAATGCTCCCACGTCGTGGGTTATTTACTTTATTTATTAGTTTATTTTGGCACTGTTTCAGGCCATTAGGCCTGCTTAAGTGGATGTTTTACAAGCAGAGCTTGACGAGGATAGAATGGTTGGAGGTTTGAATCCGCTTGACTGAGCAACAGCCTGTTTGCGCAGTAAGTGTTCGAATAGATGGACTTCTGCAATAATGCACGTTTCAGCACGCCGTTGAACTGCCATTCGGGCTCTTTAGAGAATTGTAAGTGTTCCGGATACACAGGCTTCCGTAATCAGGTTTAGAGGACTTTCAGGATTTTCCGGCTGCTGAGCGTAAACTACATCCTTCGAATAGCCCCATAGGAAGAAGTCCAGTAGCGTCAAATCGGGCGTTCAAACAGGCCAGGTGACAGTTCCTCCCCTTCCTATCCATCGACCGGAATGTGTAACATTCAAGTAGTAGCGAACATCTGCTGATATGTGAGGGGGAGCTCCGTCGTGTTGATACCACATAGTTACAAGCTCACCCAGAGGCACATCCTCTACCAGCAATGTTAATTGGTCTCGAAGAAACTGTAGATACCGGCTCCTGTCAAATGATCCTCAAAGAAATTTGGTCCATTTAGGTGATCACCCAGTATACCACACCAGACCTTTAATCCCCCTCGTGCCTGAAATGCTGCCTGTCGGATTTTGAACACTCCAGTAGTGCATATTATGATGATTCACAGAGCCATTATTATGAAATAGTGCCTCGTCCGAAAATAAAATGTGACATACAAACGCTGGATCATTTGCCGCTTGCGTCAGTATCCACGCACGGAAATACACATGAGTTTCGAAATCTCGTCCGTGGAGTTCTTGATGTAGTTGTAGGTGATACGGACGAAAAAAGCGGAATGCAATACCCTTACAACAGACGACTGGCTGATGTTGGCCTGTTTTGCTACTGCCCGAGTACTCGTGTGAGGATTCTCCCGAAAATTTGCATTCTGTCTTGCTTCACCGTATATGAGGAGCATGTCAACATACTCCTCTGTTGAATACATAGCGAAGAAATGACCAGGACTGCTAGGCTACACCAAGTGTCAGGGCACTACACATTTAAAATGCATGCTATTCGTCGAATGTGGCACGAATGGCCTCTTATTTGATCCACAAAGATTAAAATGTGAAGAAAACTATTTATCGCTCGAGGGATCCGAACCCACCTACCAAAGCAACATGCGTTAACACGTCTGTGGTTAGATCACTACACCACGGTGACTACTGCCTCTGGTTTATCAGAAAGCTTACTTGGTGTAAAACTACGGCCCGCTTCAGAAACTCAGACACGTTTCTATCAGTATGCCATCGCTTTTAGCGATAATTTCATAACCACCAATCCAAAGCTTAAAATTGGCACGCACACCTGACATATGACGGTTTGATGTATTGTGTAAATACGTATCGCATACATGCTTTCTTTCTTAATCTGCTTACCCTCCAAGGTTGGTTTTTCCCTCGGACTCAGCGAGGGATCCCATCTCTAATGCCTCAAGGGCCTTGTCCTAGCGCGTGAGATATTGGGGCGGGGAATACAACTGGAGAGGATGACCAGTATCTCGCCCTGGCGGCCTCACCTGCTGGGCTGAACAGGGGCCTTGGTGAGGGATGGGAAGATTGGAAGGGATAGACAAGGAAGAGGGAAGGAAGCGGCCGTGACCTTAAGTTCGATACCTGGCGGAGAAGTGGGAAACCGCGGAGGTGGGAATTGAACCCACCTCTACTCAGTTGACCTCCCGATGCTGAGTGGACCCCGTTCCAGTCCTCGTACCACTTTTCAAATTTCGTGGCAGAGCCGGGAATCGAACCCGAGCATCCGTGTTTGGCAGCTATTCACACTAACCACTACACCACAGAGGCGGACACTATCGCATACAGTTTTTCTTTGCAAAAGTAATAATAATGTTATTTGTTTTACGTTCCACTAACTACTCTTTTACGGTTTTCGGAGACTTCTGCAAAAGTCGTGTTGGGATGTTAGGCAGAAACGTCAGGTGCAGCGGACTCACCCGGTACAAGCTAAGCAAAAACTGCACTAGATATGCAATCAACGATCCACAGCAATGCCTTGCTCGTCAGTTCGCTGTTGGACTAAGTCAGATATACATGGCTAAGTTACGTCAAGTACTTTGCACGGAATTAAACTTTCTGCCTGTCGCACATTACAGATCAGCAATTCTAATGTTTCATTTTGTGAATACTACATCTCATGGATTTACTTATTTTCTACAGTAAGGTTAAACTGACTTTGAAGTGTTTAACTTATAACAGTGCCTTCGTGAGTTTAAAACGAATCAGAGTTGCAATCCTAGAAATTTTTCTTTCCTTTCTTCGGGACAGAATATCTATTTGTCAGTGATACTTATTTCTTCGAGGCAGTGCTCGAAAACTTAAACGGAGTAAATAGTTTCCAAGTGTTCCGTTAAGTACAGATTACGTTTAGGAACTTGTGAATATTCTCTCTTCGTACGACTTCTACGAACTAGTGTATTATTTTTCTTGGTGTGAAGAGTGTTTTCAACAATGAATAGTCTTTAATTTATTTCAAATTTCATAACTACACTAACGGGAAAAAAATTAAAACACCCTTTGAGAGATGCCCAATTCACTCAGGATTTATTTTAGAAACAATGTATATTAAGTACATGAAAAGATTACATTTACAAATGAACAGCGGTTCTAAGGTACCAGGTATGGAACCATGCTGAAACACCCATATTACTACTACGCGGTGTAGCCTCCACGAGTGGCAATGCAGGCACTGACTCTGGCATGCAGTCGAGTCGCACGGGTCACTCGTCGTCCCATCATGCCCCACACCTGTTCGATTGGAGACAAGTCTCGAGATTCTTCTGGCCAGTGAAATGGCTGCAGGTCTTGCAGAGCACGTTGAGTTTCACGGGCAGTGTGTGGGCGAGCATTATCTTCTTTGAAAAACATATCACCTTCCTGTTGCAAGAACAGAAAAATAATGGTTCAAAATATATTCTGCACGTACCAAGTGCTGGTGAGCGTTATCCCCATCAACACCGAAGGTGAACGAGAGTAGTAGCTTATCGCACCCCAGAACATAATGCCTGGGGTGGGTCCAGTGTTCCTTGGACTAACGCACTCTACGAGACAGAGCTCACCAGGTCTACGTCGTACGCCCGAGCGACCATCACTTGCGTGCAGGCAGAATCTGCTTTCATCGCTGAAGACCGCGGCGCGTCGTTAGATCCTCTGACGGCACCAGTCGAGCCGTGCACATCGATACTGTGGCGTTAATGGTGCGTGCCTATAGTCCCACTGCTAGAAACCGCTATGTTGACACTTCTGAGCTCACATTCGCTCTATTTCCCATATAACACTGATGTAGTTAATATTGCGTAATCAATTATTTAAAAAATAAGGTTACCAGCTTACTCTACTCCTTTAAAATTAAGTCTGGGCACGTGTGTCATTATAATTCTGCTGTCTGGTGTTTTTCTCTGTGATTTATATACTTTCCATTTTGTTGCTTTCTTTGCATTTTCAGTACTTAATTTGTTTCTGTTAATTTTATATTGTAATGTACGTATCACTGAAGGAGTTAATAATGTAATTGTGCTTGCCGCCTAAATATTCACATTAAATCTATATATATAAAATAAGAGTTTTGTCTGTACATTGCTCAGAATTTGAAAAGAATGGTTTTTCTGTATCGGTTATGTCCATAGTAACAAGAAAATGTACTTTTTACTTTTCCGTAATTTCTGTCTGTCTGTCTGTCTGTCTGTCTGTCTGCCTGTCTGTCTGTCTGTCTGTCTGTCTGTCTGTCTGTATGTACACGCATCACGAGAAAACGGCTGAAGGGAAGTTAATGAAAATCGGTATGTAAAGTCGGGGGATGAGCCGCTACAATCTAGGCTATAAATTATTTTATTCACGCTGAGTGAAATGGTAGTTTAGGGGAAGGCCTTAAATTTAATTATCCAATATTTATATTACTAGCGTTCCTATCGATAAATACTATATAACTAAAGGTATATAGAATTCAATTTCCAGTCATTTATGTCTTATACATTTTTAGCGTACCGGCTCTGATAACACAGATATTAATGAATTTGTATTTTTGTTGCTAAGTCCATATCAACGCCGAGCCACGAGAAAATGGGTTAACAGAATTTAATGAAAACCGCTATATAGAGTCGGGGATAAGAAACTACAGTCTAGGCTGTAAGTAATTTTATTTTCCCCGAGATGAAATGGTAGTTTAGGGGAAGGATCCTAAAATTTCATTTTAAATACCGGTACCTATGTTGGTGTTATCGAAAAGTACTACATTACAAAAGTTATGGACAATACAATTCCCGATCATTTATTTTTCATTCAGTTTTACTGTACCGACTATGATAAGAGTGGTATTTCAGAAGGCCTACAATATCCAAAGCGCTTAACACTGATCAACAATCACTTTACATTGACCATTGTTTGTTGTGATGTTCTCCGTTTCTTATGGTGCCGTTCAACTCCGATAGATGGGATAACTACTGCGTACCGAGTATAACAGCCTGACTGAACACTGGCGGGAAATAGCTGGGGAGTTGGGAAATTTTCTTCTTTAGCATGCCATTCCTCTGGTTCATACCTTTTCTGATACTGCAGGTACGTAACACACTGGTACATCATAGCATTCACCAGTATCCAGTAATTGGGAGATAGTGGGTTCGAGCCCCACTGTCGGCAGCCCTGAAAATGGTTTTCCATGGTTTCCCATTTTCACACCAGGGAAATGCCGGGACTGTACCTTAATTAAGGCCACGGCCGCTTCCCTCCACTTCCTAGGCCTTTCCTAACCCAGCGTTGCCATAAGGCATATCTGTGTCGGTGCGACGTAAAGCAAATAGCAAATATATATATATATATATATATAAAATAGCATCATAGCATTCGAGCTATTCAATCCCTACTCTGAGGCACTGATTGGAATGAGTAATGTGCATATTTAACGGAATAATGACAAAGGAGTGTTCATGGCAGTCTGCGACCTGGTTGTTCCAGCTCTGGAACTTTGGACTCTTAGATCGGCACCGTAGTACTGTTTCTTTTTTTTTGCTAGGGGCTTTACGTCGCATCGACACAGATAGGTCTTATGGCGACGATGGGATAGGAAAGGCCTAGGAGTTGGAAGGAAGGGGCCGTGGCCTTAATTAAGGTACAGCCCCAGCATTTGCCTGGTGTGAAAATGGGAACCACGAAAAACCATCTTCAGGCCTGCCGATAATGGGATTCGTACCTACTATCTCCCGGATGCAAGCTCACAGCCGCGCGCCTCTACACGCACACGTAGTATTGTTCGTTGAAAGTGTGCGGTTTTTCATTTGATCGAGTATTTTATATGATAACATTGCTTTCAATCGCTATTTCCTACTGACGTTTTTGTAATGACCTATGTAGAATTCAGTTAGGAAAACCACCAAGTCAGTCTTTCTGAGAATCCCGTAGCGAAGCACGGGTACATCAGCTAGTAAATAAATAAATAAATAAATAAATAACAACAAACCAAACCCCACCCTTGAAGGGCCTTGGCCTAACAAGCGACCGCTGCTTAGCCTGAAGGCTTGCAGATTACGAGGTGTCATGTGGTCAGCACGACGAATCCTCTCGGCCGTTATTCTTGGCTTGCTACACCGGGCCCGCTATCTCAACGTCAGATAGCTTCTCAATTCTAATCACGTAATCTGAGTGGACCTGGAACCAGCCTCAGGTTCAGGTAAAAATCCCTGACCTGGCCTTGAATTGAACCCGGCGGTACTCTACACCACGGGGCCGGCAAATAATAAATAAATAAATAAATAAATAAATAAATAAATAAATAAATAAATAAATAAATAAATAAATAAATTAATTAATTAATTAATTAATTAATTAAATAAATAAATAAATAAATGAATGAATAAATAAATAAATAAATAAATAAATAAATAAATAAATAAATAAATAAATAAATAAATAAATAAAATATCAACGGGGTTTTATTTAATATTAGCTTCTAACATCTCATATCACGAGGTATTGTAATTTATGGAAGATTTTACACATTTCAACAACCGCATGGGAAATGAATATCGTAATAAATAGGGCTCGGATGCTAAGGAAAAGTCATATATTTCCTTTGTCTCCATTTTGTTGCCTGATTGGATTTTGTTGCAAATCATGTGATTATCGTCACAATTAACCGATTTTTATTTGTCAAATAAATGCATTTTTGGCTATTTTTGTTATAAGGTCGTATTTTGAGCTATTTTCGTAGAAACGTCATATTTGTGTCCTATTTCGGCGGTCTGACGACTGCTGTAGCTGTGCTATATCATCTTCATCTTATCGAATGCGAACTAGTGTTCACAAAACTGCTTTTCGTTATCACATCTGCAGTCAATGCAAGTGGAATACCGTTTGCATAGAATGAAGGTCATACACTTCACTGTACCTTTTACATGATTTAAATATGCACCAATAACCTTGTGAGGTACAAAGGAGCTTCTCTTCTTACAAGACTGTGTTAAGTGATAATCGGAGGTCCTTCGCGGCTGATGATTTGAAGATGAATCTTGCCAGACACTTCAATTCCACCCGCGGAGAAGAACGAAAAAGGTATGTCAGTTTGCACTATAGGTCTTGTCGCCCTACCATAATGTATTGAAAAACATCTATTTAATTCGCTTCGTGGTGCTCAATTTAAACTTTAACGCATTTAGTAATACTAATGAAATCTGTGCTTGAACTTTCCAAAATATTAAAAAATATTGATTTCTAGTTTTATCGTATTTCTAACCACCACTACAGAGTGCAAATATGATTTGACTTTTAAAATGTTGTGTGATCTGATAATATTACCGGTAATTTATAGCTATGTATTCACAAATTTTCGGTAAGTGAATCAAGGATAATAGACTGTGAATAACCGCTAAACATGTATATTCAGAAAATTAATGTGAAAGTAAGAATAAAGTTATTTATCAAATACGAATCAAAGGAATTGCCCTTTCGATTTATAGTTTATTATAAAATGTTCTTATTTAGATTAATCATTTTCGGGTCATTGTTTGTAATTTTCACGTCATATTACACCACTTTTGGGGTCAAATTTTGTCACTTTTGAGGTCATATTTGCTTGCTTATTTGGGCAAATTTTAGGTCTTGAACTTCCGAGCCCTAGTAATAAATGAAACAGTCGTCTAATATCATTCATCCACTGAATTTACAAAGGATGGACGTGATATTATTAAATTGAATAATATTAATACTTGACCTATATCTACATGTGTTTATCATATTAAGATCCAGCTATAACCATTACACAGAATATTCTCAAATCTTCACGTTAGCGTTTTCCCGCTAGCAGAAAGTCGGCGAACGCCATTTTAGGCGATCAGACGCAACGTTCCATGTCAGCTGTGCAATCTTCATGTCTGGAGCTAGAGTGGTTCTTGCCATCGTTGTCTCAGCCTTCCACGTGAACACTTTCCATCGACAGTGAAGTTGCATGCATCACGAGCGGTGGTACCATTTGCCGTACCATCTCAGACGCTCTTCTCGCACTTTATCTTGAATGAGAACAATTCCCACCCTCTGCCGGGTCATGTGGTTGTTTATATGATTAGGGATAGAAACTCGAATAGACTAATGTAACATGCGCATCTTCATGGTGTGCAGAGGGCGCTTGGCACTTTTGGTGACTGGCCAGCCTTTCTGGTCCATACAATACCGCTGGACGAACTACACTAACCTTGGATTTGATGTGGGCCGGCACACGCCTATCGCACAACAGTCCTGTGATTCACCTCCGTTTAAACCATGCTGCACTTACTCTATCCCACTCTTTGTGATCTCTTTTTACAACTGGCTTTACGTCGCACCGACACAGATAGGTCTTATGGCGACGATGGGATAAGAAAGGCCTAGGAGTGGGAAGGAAACGGCCGTGTCCTTAATTAAGGTACAGCCCCAGCATTTTCCTGGTTTGAAAATGAGAAACCACGGAAAACCATATTCAGGGCAGTCGACAGTGGGGCTCGACCCACTGTCTCCCAAATGCAAGCTCCCAGCTGCGCGTCCCTAACCGTACGGCCAACTCGTCCGGTTCTTACTAATCATTGACACTGTCACTTTACAGGCGGGATCCTAAATATTCGATGTAATTTTCACTAGGTTTCACTTGGTTTGATTGTGACGGTGGATATGCTCGGGTTTATCTAAAGATACTCATGCTTCTTAATATTTTGACTTAGGCGTTAACTCCATGTTTGAACACAGTCGTGCAGTTCACCTTTGTGTGTAGCCGTAAGTAGGATGCCATCGGCATACCGAACTGTCCAAGGAACACTCTCATGCAGGTCACGTGAGATTGTATCCATGACAAGTACGAAGAGCATCGGTGCCAGTGCTGATCCCTCATGCACTCTTACTCTCACAGGGAAGCTCCTAGATTGGCCAGCCGCGCGCCTTACTCTGCTACAGGTATTCTCATATAGCATCCTGACCCAGTCGATAAGCAGCTCAGGCACGCCATTGCCGAACAATACGCACAGGATGAGCTGATGCTGAACACGATCAAACGTTCTCCCTACGTCGGGGAATCCCAGGTGTAATGGCTGATTCATTTTTCGATGTTTCTCCAGAAACGTGCATGCCACTAAAATTGCACCATAAGTACTGACTCCCATTACAAAACCACACTGGTTGATTTCTATAATGGCGTCGTCTCTCAGGGACTGGTCAAGAATCCTCTCGAAGATTTTCATCACGTGACACAAGAGGTGGACCGGTCGATAGCTTGAACAGACTGCTGAGTCTACTTTGGACTTAAATATGGGAACAGTTATGCTTGTTACACAGTCAGCGGGAATATAATCTTCATCCACCATGCCATTAAAGAGGCTAGCCAGCCATTTACTGGTATCATTACAGGGTTCTTTCAGCTTTCAGATATCTGCTTTGAGTTCCTCATACATCTTATAGGACGGGTGACTTCATCGGAGGTCATGTGACTTGCTGGTCCGAAGCAAGGCAAGCCTTTTGGAATTGGTGAATGTGGAAATTGCACATTTGACATTCATTCAAAGTACTGCTGCCACCTTTGCACAGCATGGTTTCCAACCTGAAGTGGATGTTCATCCTTGTCTTTGATGCGCATGGAGTGTTCAATATACCGTGATGCTTCATCTCCTGCTTTTGCCAGCCGATAGATTCACTTCTCACCTTTCTTACTATCTAGCTCTGCGTATAGATCTTCGTAGTGCTCAGCTTTAGCTTCAACAACATCTTTCTTACTTGCTCGTCTCACTGCAACATGTTCTTACCTGTCCTCTTTGGTTTTGTTTGCATGACAAATTTTGTAGCCATTCTTTCTTCTCCTTCATTTTCTCTTGGACATGTTCAGTCCATATCCATGCCTGCTTGTCTGTTCTGCGTTGGCCTACCTTCATTGTACCCGGGGTTGTCTTGGCAGCCTTGAGAACGGAATCGCGGAGGAGTGTACATGTGGCATCAATGCAGTCTGGAATGATTCGGGAGAATCTGATGCAGTTGATAAGATATGTATTTTGCTTCTCTTGATTCCTCCACTTGATCTGCTCGAAGGCGATCGTGTGATGGCCATTGTTGGAAGGTTTCCTGACCTTCATATCAAAGACGAGTCGCTTGTGTTGCAGGGCAAGACAGGCGGATGGTATGAACTTCACGTCCTTTACAGCTGTGAAGTTACGTCGCGAAAAATAATGAAATCTATTTGGCTCCTATGGTCACCACTGGCATATATGATGATGTGGCGGGTACATTCTTTTCAATAGTATTGCTGATGAGGGAATCATTAGCTTCAGTGAAGTCTAAATCTCGCCGGGAGCCATCATTTCTTGTGTAAAAACCATTGCCCCCCACGGCAATTTCAGACCTCTTGCTTGCTTCCAACATGCCCATTCAGGTCACCACAGAGAATATGGAAGTCCCCTGGAGACCATGCTGATATTTGATCTCTAGCCAAAGGTTATCTTTTTCTACATCATCACAGCCAGTTTGTGGATCATAGGCTGAGAATATATACGAGCAGTAAGGTGTAGTGTTTACGATGATAGGCATCAAACTATCCGACCTTCTATGGAGGTCAGTGACACCAATGCTGCTAGATGTCCCGTTATAAATTAGCTAGTATCCATCTCCAGTGTCACGAGATTTCTGCGCCTTCCATCTTGTTTCTTGTATGAAAACAATGTCCACCTTTTCTTGCTACAGAAAATATGCCAATTCATGGCTGTACCGAGTAAAGGTACAGATGTTTATTGACGCAACTCGAGGTTGTGTTGTTAGGAGAAATTTCTGTAACTGGTTCCGCCCTTGAACCGGTAGCCCTTGCCCACTTACAATGGCGTTCAGGTGCAGGCGAGTGCGATGCGTGTCGCTTCCAAGGTTCGCCTAATATTTCTACCATTCTTCTTGAAAAATCATTTGATTTAGTTGCGTCAGATACTGACCAACCGGCTTGCCGCCCGAGCCTGATGTCAGTTACAAATTAATCTACTCTTGACACGGAGAGCAGACGCCTCTTATCGCCACTCTTCTGGTGAGCGGACGCTACATTTAGTGGGATTTCAGTAGTATTTCCTCTACAGAGGGTCCATAATCCTCCCAACGAAAGGTCATTCTCCCGAAGACGTTGGCCCTTGTAGGGAGTCAGGTTATTGTCCGCCGCCCAACATACGGTGTTGAGTCGCTGGCTGTACGATCTACTAATTTCCGCAGCAGAATGAACCTGGCCAGACAGAAAAGACTGATCAATTAAGAAACGTGAAGCATAGTAATATATTATGATGAATTAAATATAGGAGAGAGAGAGTGAGAAAGTGGTGTTTCATATCTCATAAGCATAATCTGTACACAAAATTGGAAAATATTATTTTTCGACTTAGTTTAAATATCACATCCTAAACTGCTGGATTGTCGTCCTGGGACTGATGAATATCAGAGGTGGGTAGCTTCACATATTTAGTCCGCCGGTGTGGTCCTCTTCCTTAGGACCTCATGTTTGAAGTATTGATGTCCATGAAGAAATCCATCCTCGATCCAAGGAATACGACTTCGAAGTTGAACGGGAGTCTGCACTCGTGTCCAAAATAGATTTGTCTTCTCAGGTGGAGTCCAATTTCTAAAAAGTACCTGCAACTTGTACAATAATATTCGTACGTGCTCTCCCTACTGATCAGTACTTGTGGTATTACATAATACATACTTTGCAGCTGGATGCTCGATGGCTCCTGTCTCAATCACCGACTTGAATGTCACGTACAGAGACAGCTGCGGAAAGTTAAGAATTTAAATGGATCAATACTCATGTCGATGTTGTAGTTTTGCATAAAATATGGCCAGGCTGGGTGGCTCAGACGGTTGAGGCGCTGGCCTTCTGATTCCAACTTGACAGGTTTGATCTTAGCTCAGTTCGGTGGTATTTGATGATGTTTAAATACGTCACCCTCGTGTCGGTAGATTCACTGGCACGTAAAATAACTCCTGTGGGACGTATACACTAATATCATTTTTACTATTATGATTGTTATTATTATTACATAAAAATGCTATTAAACGGTCTTCACACCGGACTTGGGAAAGAAAACAGGCTACGAGTCGCAGGTCAATGAACATCCCCTCACTGAATCTCATTGCTGCTAATGACATTAGAGTACAATACCTGCGATCGCTTTTGAAAGGAAGAATTTCTTAATCGCATTGTATCGGTCAGAACACAGCATTCTTGGGTGGTCACCTTCAAGCGACTGTATAATATTGTGTTCAGAAATGTTACTCGTCGTGTTGTATTTATCTATACAGCTTCACGTCACCCTTCATACCAATGGCAATTTTTCCATTATAAAATAAAGAAATCACAAAGATTTGGAATCAGCTTTAAACCTCACTAGTTATTTTACATTGACCAGAATCGATTTCACAACGAAGTTCACAGTTCATATACACATCGCTTAACTCATCAGATCCATCTCATATCATCGGGGCTTATGGACATACCAGTGGAAATATGACGAAAAAAAAAGCAACTTATTGACTTCTTTGACGGCTTCCTTTTAAAAAGGTCAAAAAGGAAAGATTATCCTGATTGTTTACATATCGAGGGTGTATAATAATTGAGATGGGCGTCTAAAACCCCTTACTTCAGGTATTTTCGTCTATTCATTGCAAGAAGTGCCTGAGAACTGTACCAGTCATGTAACAATTCGATGTGTACTTCCGAAATACCAGTTTTTAACTGTTCTGAATGGATCAAAATCCTATGATGATAAGCCATTAATTTCAAAAAAATATTAAATTAAAATCTGCTCGACTCCACTGACGACGTCAAATTGTTCTTTATTAAGTTCATTAAAGTAAACCCTCTCCCAATAACACAGGTAACAATGGTATTAATACTAATAATGGCGTATTACCTCCGAAGAGGCCAGGTGCAGGTCTTTTAATAGCAGACAGCCAATGGGCGACCTGAGTATCTGCGAGGATGAGGTATTACCTAAGATGATTTCTAATGTTGAAGACATAACAAACACTGAAACAGCCAGGCGAACTACATAATTAAGGTTAAATTCGCCGATCCGTCCAGGAATTGGACCCCGGAACCACTGGGAACCAAAGCCATTTAGCCATGAAGCTAAGTAAGTTCCTGAAATAGAAAATCTGTCTTTGTTTAATACAAATTTGCTGACAAGATCGCATAACGCCAACCCTTTAGCAAGCACTTAAAATTCATTGAGTTTCACAGCACTCAACAATAAATTTTTCCCTTGCAATATGAGTGAGACGTTTCCTTTAAAGATAATCAGACCGAGCTCGATAGCTGTAGTCGCTTAAGTGCGGCCAGTATACAGTATTCGGGAGATACTGGGTACGAATCTCACTGTCGGCAGTCCTGAAGATGGTCTTCCGTGATTTGCCATTTTCCCACCAGGCAAAACCTGGGCTGTACCTTAATTAAGGCCTCGGTCGCTTCCTACCCACTCATAGTCACTTCCTGGCCCGTCGTCGCCATAAGACCTATCTGTGTCGGTGCGACGTAACACAAATTGCAAAAAAAATAAGAAAGATAATACTGAAGTAAATGTATCATATGAAAAAGCCTTGTATATTTGAGTGTTTTGAGAGGTCCTCTAGCAACCGCAGAAGCATTTGCCTTCTCAGAATTGCGAATACATTCAAAATGAATGGTGCTACATTTTGAAATCTTGACTAAAACAATTAGTGCACCAGCATTTCTGGCTACGTATCCAGCAAAATAAAGGAGTTTTGTTTTCAGAATTTTCGTCTGCAAACTTCCAGATACATTCATTAGCATGTCCATACTCTTTGTAGAAAGTCGATAATATATACTGAACCCAAATTGGTCACATCATAGGCCTACAATATTAATTATGGTAGAAATTTGCGGGAATAATGAAGTTGAGTTACGCGAGAGGCCGGATGTGTGTTGCAATCCCGCTTTTTCAAGCTTGTTGCCAGATAGTACACGTGTCATGGTCATTTGATTGCACAGGAGTAGTATAATAGGACAGTTCAGCGGCCTCCTCCTCCTCCTCCCGCGGGAAATTTGAATTTTGGCAGGAGATTTGAATTTTGGCGTGAGATTTGAATTTTTAAACAAAGCCACGTGCTTTTTGACAGCTGTCATCGACAACAACGCATCGCTAACCTCACTGCTGCCATCTTGACGGGCCTAAACTTCAGTGGTACCAACTTAACCTAACTAGCGCGAGATTTGAATATGTAAACAAATCCACGTGCTTTTTGACAGCCACGTGCTTTTTGACAGACAACAACGCATCGCAAACCTCAGTGCAGCCATCTTGACGGGCCTGAACCTCAGTGCTACCAACTTAACCTCACTAGCGCGAGATTTGAATTTGTAAACATATTCACGTGTTTTTTGACAGCCACGTGCTTTTTGACAGACAACAACGCATCGCGAACCTCAGTGCAGCCATCTTGACGGACCTCAACCTTAGTGGTACCAACTTAACCTCACTAGCGCGAGATTTGAATTTGTAAACAAATCCACGTGCTTTTTTGACAGCTGTCATCCGCCATCTTTAAACTACAGAGCACCGTGCTGCCCTCTTTATCGCAGTAGCTGCAAATTCGTCACCTGTCATCCGCAGTTCTGCCATCTTGGCGGGCATAAACCTTACTGCTACCAACTGAACCTCACTAGCGCGAGATTTGAATCGGTAAACAAATCCACGTGCTTTTTTGACAGCTGTCATCCGCCATCTTTAATCCATAGAGCACAGTGCTGCCCTCTTTAGCCACTTACCCTTGAAATGTGGTGGCGGATAATTTGAAAAATACTTTTTGACAGCAGACATCTTTGAGCACCGTGCTGCCCTCTTTAGCTAGATACCTTTGAAATGTGGTGGCAGGCAATTCCACGTGACAGCAGCCATCTTTAATCAAGAGAGCACCGTGCTGCCCTCTTTGTGGCGGTGGCAAATTCCACGTGCTCTTGTTTGGAAACAAACTCACGTGCTTTTTTTTCTGATAGCTGTCATCCACCATCTTGCATCACAAACCTCAGTGCTGCACTCTTTAGCTAGATACCTTTGAAATGTGGTGGCGGCAAATTATATGTGCTCTTGTTTGGAAACAAAGCCACGTGCTTTATTCACAGCTGTCATCCGCCGTCTTTAATCAATAGAGCACTGTGCTGCTATCATGCGGGCAATTTCGTCAGCTGTCATCCGCCATCTTTAATCCACAGAGCACCGTGCTGCCCTCTTTATGACAAGTAGTAGCGGGCAATTTGAAAAGGTCTGTTAGCTGTCATCCGCCATCTTTAATCAAGAGAGCACCGTGCTGCCATCTTTAGCTAGATACCTTTGAAATGTGGTGGCGGCAAATTGAAAAATTCCACGTGCTCTTGTTTAGTAAACAAACTCACGCGCTTTTTGTCAGCTGTCATCCCCCATCTTACATCGCAAACCCCAGTGCTACACTCTTTAGGTACATACCTTTGAAACATGGTGGCGGATAATTTAAAAAGAACAATTCTACATCAGCCATCTCTCGACGCTAATTGCACAAGATGGTGGCTATGCATGACTCCTTAAAGGTGCTTATGCAAGATGGCCGCTATACATAGGTTCTTATGAGACGCCCTTGGGATGCTTTCGCAAGATGACGATTATACAAGGCACCTTATGAGACGCCCTAGGGATGCTTGCGCAAGATGGCGGTTGCTCTTATGAGGCGGCTTAAGGGTCCTTGCACAAGATGGCTAGAGATGCCCTAAGGATGCTTGCGCAAGATGACGGACGCAAGATGGCGGCTATACACGACTCCTTATGAGACGCCTTAAGGGTGCTTGCGCAAGATGGCTGCTGCTCTTGTGAAGAAAGCTAGCTTACAGGCTAACGTGTCATGCTAGTTCGATTCAGTAAACTTGGGGCTTAAATGCAAAATGTTAAATATCTCGAAAACGGTGCATCGTAGAGCAAAACGGACAAAATTTTTCTGCCCAATACCTCGGTTCGCAGAATGAGGAACATGATAGCATAAGAAAAACATAGTCTAATGATGAGATCAACGGTTCGGTTCTAACTTAGGCCCTTTGGCATTAGCTCTGTTTCAGCTTGTAATGAAGCAAGTCTTCGCAACATGATCAAGTCTAGCTATGGTAGAGAGTATAACGTGCCGTGCAGGTTCGATTCATTAAATTTGGGGCTTAAATGTAAAATGTTAAATATCACGAAAACGGACAAATAATTTTCCACCGAATACCTAGGTTTGCAGTATCAGGAACATGATAACATAAGAAAAACATAGTCTAATGATGAGATCGACTGTTCAATTCCTACTTAGGCCCTTTGGTCTTGGCAGCTATCTATTTCTACAAGATGGCGGCTATACATAGCTTCTTATGAGACAGCTTAAGAGCGCTTGCACAAGATGGCTGCTGATCTTATGAGACGCCCTAGGGGTGTTTGCGGGAGGTAGCAGCGACAAGACGATGACTATACACAGCTCCTTATGATACGGCCTAGAGGTGCTCACACAAGATGGTGGCTGCTCTGATGAAGAAAGCTAGCTTTGTATCGTGCAGGTATTTTTACAGCACTAAACCTCATACCTTTGAAATTTGGTGGCGGGCAATTTTAAAAATTCGACGTGCTTTTTCTTCACAGCAGCTATCTTTAGACAATAGCGGCTATACATAAGCTGTTAAGGCCTCCTCTTATGTCAAGGCATAGCTCTATCGAACAAGTTTAAACCTGCGTCGGAATAGCTAGAGTAAGCACGTGCTGCAGTGATGACGTCATTAAGCCTGTTTAGACTTGCAAATCACAGAAGAAACGTAACAAGACTAGAATCAAACACTGCACTCTATGCCGTGAACTTTATCATGTGATCGGAACATTGATTGAAGTGTTCAGAACACTAAATAAGTAATCAAGACTAAAATAGAACACTGTACTCGATACATGTGTTTAGAACATGTCAGGGGATACCTTTGTTCTAAGAAGATTAGATTACCGCACATTCCTTGTAGGGCTAATAGGCTAAAGGGCTAATGGGCAAAAGGGCTAATGGGCAAAAGGGCAAAAGGGCTAAAGGGCTAAAGTGCTAATGGCAAAAGGGCTAAAGGGCTAGGGTGCCTCTCCTCTCTTTATCCGGGCTTGAAACCGGCTCTACAACTAGAGCCGGAGTTAACACCCTAATGAAGGGAGAATGTTGGGAAGTAATCTATACGAATATAGCTACTCGATCAGCTATATACTACAGATGGATGACTTAGGTGAGGGTAAGCGCTTACTTAATAATACCTACACGACGTAATTCATACTCTATTTCAAAAATATCTTCTTTGTACTGTGTGTAACCAGCATCATGATAGGCTCTTAGCAGTTGTAAACGGTTTACGAGTACGTTGGGTTCTTTACAGTAGCTTATATCTACATAGGGTAACAGAAGCTTGTTGTGAACTTTGAGTCTATATGCAGACAGTTGATGTGTAGGGACTTGTTTTGATGTAATACGTGCTTCAGCAGTAGCGTTTCTAGGTACAAACTTAACTTGTTTCGATAGCGATGAAGCGTTGAAATTTCCTTCTTCTTTACCTTGCATCTCTTCTTGAGATGTTTGCACTGCGACAGAACGTGTAGTAGGCTTAGGAAATGAAGTAAAATCATCAAGCTGTAATGGCAATGAAACATTAAGATTTTCTTCTTCTTCTTCTACTTTCCCTTTACTACTGTTTTGATCAACATCATTATCCTTATCATAATCATGATCTTGCCTCTCTTTACCTTGAAGTTTGTGTTTAGTAACATAAATTGTAGCAGGCCTGGACAACAAGGGAGAATTAAAAATCTCTCGCAGAGGTGTACGTTTTAAACATAAATCAGTGTTCGCTTCAATATGGTTGAGCTCTTTGTATTTTGTTCCCGATGAAGCTACATTACACGCGGCTTCATGACGTTGAGCGTTGTATGCGTTCTTGAACTCTGTTCTACAATGTTTGCATTGAAAAATTGTCCTACATGATATCTCATGACGTCTCTTTTGATAGCTTCGGGAAAATGCTTTTCCACACTCTTCGCAAATATACCTAGAAATAGGATTTTCCATGACGGACTTTTATCTTCTGCTAACAGATTCTTCTTTAAATCTACTTGACATTTGTTACTCTCTACTTCGATGATGCGAACAGCTTAGCGATTAACAGTAAACTAACACAAAAGCTCACGGCCAACTCGCCCGGTCTACTATTTATTAAAATAAAATATAAGCGTATTGGAAGAGAAAAATTAAATGACGTTATTAAAATCAAAAATCGATTAAATATTATACAGCTGATTTGTTAAACTCATCCCATATATATAGCCATATTTACCTCTGTTACCTCTCTTTGTCATCATTGAGATAGGCTAGACATTATTTTATTTACAACAATGCTGAAATGAAGTTGCCAGAAATTATAATCTCCTCCTGGAAAATTAAGTTGCTGTCAGGTAGTATCCTTTACATTTAATATCCATTGCTACCTGAAATATTTGTTCGTTTTCATATCACAGTTCAATAATAATTATGCTTGATATCTTTCTTTCTGAATTGTATCATGAAATTTATTTTTATCGTTAGCATTGGAAACTTCACACGTTTCATGTTTAGTTCAGCCAATATTTTCTGTTAATAACTTACTATTTTTCTTTCATTCTAAAGTTACGTCCTGAATCCGTATTCCTATTCAAAATAAGACAATCACAAAAACAAATTTACCATTTATCTATATATATAAAATAGCTTGTCCTGACTGACTGACTGACTGACTGACTGACGGATTCATCATCGCCGCGCCAAAACTACTGGACATAATGAAATGAAATTTTGGGGATACATTCATATTAAGATGTAGGTGCTCGCTAAGGGAGGATTTTTGGATATTCCGTTGCAAAGGGGGTGAAAAGAGGGGGTGAAATTTTAAAATGAGTGCACCTATATCTCAAAACTTTAAAGGTTTACAAATGTAAAAATTGGTATTTAGAATCTTCTTTGAAAATAAAGAAACACGTATTTTTTTGTTTTCAGAAAATCCCAATAGGACGGGAGAAAAAGGGTGAAA
The DNA here is from genome assembly GCF_040414725.1 of Anabrus simplex. Lineage (NCBI taxonomy): Eukaryota > Metazoa > Arthropoda > Insecta > Orthoptera > Tettigoniidae > Anabrus > Anabrus simplex. The sequence continues at coordinate 393,039,137 of NC_090266.1, read as the reverse complement.
AATTGGTTGAATGCCTTTAATCAGGATACCTGTACTTACATCTCAGAAACTGAAGATATTACAGACCTGAAAATTGGTACTTTTGATCTCTTTTAAAAATAAAGACACACGTATTTTTTTGTTTTTGGAAAATCCAATTAACGGGAGTGGGAAAAGGGGGGTGAATTTTTAAAATGAGTGTATCTATATCTAAAAAATTTGAAAGTTTACAGATGTAAAAATTGGTATTTAGAATCTTCTTTGAAAATAAAGAAACACGTATTTTTTTGTTTTCGGAGAATCCCAATAGGAGGGGTGGAAAGGGGAGAAAAATGGTTGAACGCATTTAATGGGGATACTTATATCTCAGAAACTGAAAATACTACAGACCTGAACATTGGTGTTTTGGATCTCCTTTGAAAATAAAGAAACACGTATTTTTTTGGAAAATCCAGTTAATCGGGGGATGCGAAAAGGGGGTGAATTTTTAAAATGAGTGTATCTATATCTCCAAACGTTGAAAGTTTACAGATGTAAAAATTGGTATTTCGAATATTCATTAAAAATAAAGAAACACTTATTTTTTTGGTTTCGGAAAATCCCAATAGGAGGGGTGGAAAGGGGTGAAAAATGGTTGAACGCATTTAATGAGGATACTTATATCTCAGAAACTGAAAATATTACATACCTGAAAATTGGTGTTTTGGATCTCCTTTTAAAACAAAGAAACACGTATTTTTTGTTTTTGGAAAATCCAATTAATTGGGGGGTGAAAAGGGGGTGAATTTTTAAAATGAGTGTATCTATATCTCCAAACTTTGAAAGTTTACAGATATAAAATTTGGTATTTAGAATTATCATTAAAAATAAAGAAACGCGTATTTTTTTGTTTTCAGAAAATCCCAACAGGACGGGTGAAAAAGGGTGAAAAATGGGTTGAATGCCTTCAGTCAGGATACCGGTACTTATACACAGAAACTGTAGGAATTACAGACCTGAAAATTGGTACTTTTGATCTCTTTTAAAAATAAAGAAACACGTACTTTTTTGTTTTTGGAAAATCCAATTAATGATAGGGGGAAAAGGGGGGTGAATTTTTAAAATGAGTATATCCAGATCCCAAAACTTTAAAAGTTTGCACATGTAAAAATTGATATTTAGAATCTCCTTTAAAAATAAAGGAACACGTATTTTTTGGTTTTCTGTAAATCCGAATAGGAGGGGTGTAAAAGAGTGAAAAATGGGTTGAATGCCTTTAATGATGATACATATATCTCAGAAACTGAAGAGATTACAGAACTGAAAATTTGTATATGGGATCTCCTTTAAAATAAAGAAACGCGTATTTTTTTGTTTGTTTTTGGAAATTCCAATTAATGGCGGTTAAACAGGAGTGACATATTGGGGTGAATTTTTGAAAGACTATATCTACAGAATATCTGAGAAAGTTAGAATGTTACAGACGTAAAAAGTGGTATTTGGAATCTCCTGTAAATGTAAAGAAACATAGTTGATTTGTTTTTGGGAACTCCTCTTAAGGGAACTAAAAAGTGGGTGAAATTTTAAAATGAGAATTTATACAGTATATCTCAAAAACCTGAACATGTTACAGAAGTGAACAATGGTATTTTTTATCTCTATTAGAAATAAAGAAACCTGTATTTTTAGTTTTCGGAAATACCACTTGGGTGGTGGGGGGGGGGAAGTGACTGAAAATGGTATTGAATTCTTTTAATTAGACTACAGTTATCTCAAAAATGAAGATGTTACAGACGTGAAATTTGATATTTGGAATCTGCTTTAACAGTAAAGAAACACGTATTCTCGGAAAATCCAATGAAGGAGTGCCGGGGAGGAGGTGAAAGAATTGAGAACTTAATTGACTTAATTGTATGAGAATACTTACATCTATTAAAAATTAAAGTTGTTAGGACGTACAGACGTGAAAATTGGTATTTGGATCTCCTTTAAAAACAAAGAAGAACGTGTTTTGGGGGGCAAATCATCTTGGGAGGCGGGAGTGAAAAGGAGTTGAATTCCTTTCATGAGGACACATAAATCAAAAACTGAAGAAGTTACAGAGTTACAGTCGTGTTGATTGGTATTTAGAAGATCCTTTACTATTAAAGGAACAAGTATTTTTTGCCGGAAAATTCACTTGGGGGGGGGGGGAGTGTGAAAGTGAAAAAAAGTGAATTATTTTAATCTCAATACTGAAGGTAATAGACGTAAACAATGGTGTTCGGAATCTCCTTTAAACATAAAGAATCACGCCTTCTTTTAGTGTGCTTTTTTGGGGGGGGGAGTTAAATAAACTTTCCGGCGGTGGGGTGTAAAAGGAAGTGAGACCAATTGATTTTACTGTTCATAATGCATTTATAAGGAGCCTTCGTTGCTCAGGCGGCAAAGCGCCAGCCTCTCACAGCTGGGTTCCGTGGTTCAGTTCCCGGTCTCTCCATGTGACATTCGTGCTGGACAAACCGGAGGCGGGACAGGTTTTTCTCCCGATACTCCGGTTTTCCCTGTCATCATTCATTCCAGCAACACTGTCCAATATCATTTCATTTCATTTGTCATCCACTAATCATTGCCGCAGAGGAGTGCGACAGGTTTCGGCTGCCGGCACAATTCCTATTGTCGCCGCTAGATGGGGGCTTTATTCATTCTATTCCTGACCCTGTCGAATGACTGGAAACAGGCTGTAGATTTTTGATGTACTTATTCTGATCATAAACCGATCATTTTTAATCTTTCCTGGGTTCGTTTTCAACAGCCATCTTTTCCTTCGGAGAACGTTCTTAGATTACAGTAGATTCTCCTGGCATATAAATAAAAATTTAAACACATTTGAAATAAACGATAGGAATGAGATTGACCGTCCAATTTTTCTCCTCCATAATAAGGTCAATAATGCACGGAAGTATGTCATTCGTATGGCCAGAAATCCCGCACACTTGCGTACGCGCGAGAATGGTGCTGGTCACATTCTCAAGAGTGACAATGGTAACAGATAAAATTTACCGGCAAGTAGCGGTCTTGCATCTTGCAATGGGGTCCAGAACACCTATAATAATAATAATAATAATAATAATAATAACAATAATAATAATAATAATAATAATAATAATAATAATAATAATAATAATAATGTTCTGGACCGTCGTCAAATGTGCGGACCGCGCTGGAAACGGGTCCTGGACGGGTAATGACTACGATTGCACCGGCCGCGGGTTTAGTATCGCAAAAGCACCCAAGATGACACCCCGCTGGACCTTGTGAAGGATATGATCCATATTAAAAATGCTTATAGGAAAAAAATGGCAAACATTTAGGGACCCAACTGACCGGGTCGAATACCTGGACTTAGCTCAGGAAGTACGAAATCGATTGCTGGAAAGAAAGATTGAAAAATGGGAGGAAACTTGCCATAATCTATTAGAAAACGAGTCAGATCACGAATTTTGGCCGATTCTCTCAGAAAACGAGTCAGATCGCGAATTTCGGCGGATTATATATAAAACAATAAGCATTCGATTCTAAATTTCAGTATAATACCGTAGCGAAGCACGGGCATCTTGCTAGTCTATATATATATAGTAAGTTGTCCTAACTGACTGACTGACTGATTCATCATCGCCGAGCCAAAACTACTGGACATAAAGGAATGAAATTTTGAGGATATATTCATATTAAGATGTAGGTGCTCGCTAAGAGAGAATTTGTGGATATTCCGTCGCTAAGGGGGTGAAAAGGGGGTGTTAAATTTTAAAATGAGTGTATATATATCTCAAAACTTTATAAGTTTACAGATGTGAAAATTGGTATTTAGAATCTTCTTTAAAAATAAGGAAACCCGTATTTTTATTTTCAGAAAATACCAATAGGATGGGTGAAAGAGGGTAAAAAAGGGGTTGAAGGCCTTTTAATCAGGATACCGGTACTTATATCTCAGAAACCGCAGACACTACAGACCTGAAAATTGGAACTTTTGTTCGCTTTCAAAAATAAAGAAGCACGCACTTTTTGGTTTTCGGAAAGTCCAATTAATGGGAGGGTGAAAATGAGGGTAAATTTTTTAATGAGTGCATCTATATCTCAAAACTTTTAAAGTTTACAGAAGTAAAAATTGGTATTAGAATGTTCATTAAAAATAAAGATGCACGTATTTCTTTGTTTTCGGAAAATCCCAATAGGAGGGGAGAAAAGAGGTGAAAAATGGGTTGAATGCCTTTAAAGGGAATACTTATATCTCAGAAACTGAAGATATTACAGACCTGAAAATTGGTATTTGGGATCTCCTTTAAAAATAAAGAAATACGTATTTTTTGTTTTTGGAAAATACAATACATGGTGGGGCTGAAAAGGGGGTGAAATTTTAAAATGAGTGAATCTATATCTCAAAACTTTTAAAGCTTATAGATATAAAAATTGGTATTTAGAATCTCCTCTAAAAATAAAGAAACACACATTTTTTGTTTTCGGAAAATCCCAATAGGAAGGGTGGAAAAGGGTGAAAAACGGGTTGAATGCCTTTAATGTAGCTACTTATATTTCAGAACCTGAAGATATTACAGACCTGAAAACTGGTGTTTGGGATCTCCTTTAAAAATAAAGAAACATGTATTTTTTTGTTTTCAGAAAATCCCAATAGGAAGGGTGGAAAAGGGTGAAAAATAGTTGAATGCCTTTAATGAGGCTACTTATATTTCAGAACCTGGAGATATTACAGACCTGAAAATTGGTATTTGGGATCTACTTTAAAACTAAAGAAGCAGGTATTTTTTCGTTTTTTAATAATCCAAACAATGGGGGGTGAAGAGGGGGTGAATTTTTAAAATAAGTCTGTCTACATCTTAAAACTTTAAAATCTAAGAATTGGTATTTAGAATCTCCCTCAAAAATGAGGGAAAAAGTATTTTTTTGTTTTCTGTAAAAGGGTGAATAATTGGTTTAGTACCTTTAATGAGGATACATATATCTCAGAAACTGAAGACATTACAGAACTGAAAATTTGTATATGGGATCTCCTTTAAAAACAAGGAAACACGTATTTTTTTGCTTTTGGAAAATCCAATTAATGGCGGTTAAACAGGAGTGACAAATTGGGGTGAATTTTTTGAAAGACTATATCTGCAGAATATCTGAGAAACGTAAAATGTTGCAAACATAAGAAGTGTGTATTTGGAATCTCCTGTAAATGTAAAGAAGCATAGGTGATTTGTTTTTGGAAACTCCACTTAAGGGGAACTAAAAGTGGTGAAATTTTAAAATGAGAATTTCTACAGTATATCTCAAAAATGTTAACATGATACAGAAGTGAAAATTTGTATTTTTTATCCTATTAAAAATAAAGAAACGTGTATTTTTAGTTTTCGGAAATACCACTTGGTTGGAGTGGGGGGTAAAATTGACTGAAGATAGTGTTGATTTCTTTTAATTAGGCTATTGATATCTCAAAAATGAAGATGTTACAGATGTTAAATTTGATATTTGGAACCTGCTTTAAAAAGTAAAGAAACGCGTGTTATTGGCAAATCCAATGGGGGGGGGGGGGTGAAATTATTGAAAAATTAATTGACTTAATTGTATGAGAATACTTATATCTAATAAAAACTATACTTGTTACAGGCGTGAAAAATGTTATTGGGATCTCCTTTAAAATCAAAGAAAACCGCGTTTTGGGGGGAATAATCTTGGGGTGCAGGAGTGAGAAGGAGTTGAATTCCTTTAATGAGGACATATAAATCAAAAACTGAAGAAGTTAGAGTCGTGATAATTGGTATTTAGAAGATCCTTTACTATTAAAGAAACGAGTTTGTTGCAGGAAAATTCACTAAGGGGGGTGGGGTGTGTGAAAGATGTGAAAAAAGTGAATTACTTTTATGTGGATACTTATATTTCAAAACTGAAGGTTATAGACGTGAACATTGGAGTTTGGAATCTCTTTTAAACATAAATAAACACGCCTTCTTTTCTTTTTCGCGGGGAGGGGCTGGGGGTGGGAATGAAACTAACGACGGTGGGGTGTAAAAGGAGGTTAGACCAATTGATTTTACTGTTTATTCATTCCATTCCTGACCCTGTCGAATGACTGGAAACAGGCTGTGGATTTTCGATGTTCTTATTCTGATCATAAACCGATCATTTTTAATCTTTCTTGGGTTCGTTTTCAAGAGCCATCTCTTCCTTGGGAGAACGTTCTTAGATTACAGTAGTTTCTCCTGGCATATAAATAAAAATTAAAAACATTTGAAATAAACGATAGGAATGAGATTGACTGTCCAATTGTTCACCTCTATAATAAGGTCAATAATGCACGGAAGTATGTCATTCGTATCGCCAGAAATTCCGCGTAATTGCCTACGCGCGACAATGGTGCTGGCCACAATGTCAAAAATGACAATGGCAGCAGATGGAATTTACCGCCAATTAGCGGTCGTGCATCTTGCTGTGGGGTCCAGAACGTCTATAATAATAATAATAATAATAATAATAATAATAATAATAATAATAATAATAATAATAATAATAATAATAATAATAATAATAATAATAATCTGGACCGTCGTCAAATGTGCGGGCCGCGCTGGAAACGGGTCTGGACGGGTAATTACTACAAACGCAGTCCGGTCACGGGTTCAGTACTGCCAAGGCACCCAAGAAGACACCACGCCGAATCTCCTCAAGAATTTGATCCATATTAAAAATGCTTATAGGAAAAGAAAAAAAACATTTAGGGACCGAACTGACCGGGTGGAATACGTGGTCCTAGCCCGGGAAGTACGAAATCGATTGCTGGAAAGAAAGATTGAAAAATGGGTGGGAACTTAGCGTAATCTCTCAGAAAACGAGTCAGACCTCGAATTTTGACGGATTATATATAAATCGATATCCATTCAATTATAAATTTCAGTATAATACCGTAGCGAAGCACGGGTATCTTGCTAGTCTATATATATAAAGTAACTTGTCCTGACTGACTGACTGACTGATTCATCATCGCCGAGCCAAAACTACTGGACATAAAGGAATGAAATTTTGGGGATATATTTGTATTAACATGTAGGTGCTTGCTGAGAGAGGATTTTTGGATATTCCTTCGTTAAGGGGGTGAAATGCGGGGTGAAATTTTAAAATGAGTGTATCTATATCTCAAAACTTTAAAAGTTTACAGATGTAAAAGTCTGTATTTAGAATCATCTTTAAAAATATGGAGACACGTATTTTTTTGTTTTAGGAAAACCCCAATAGGAGGGTCGTAAAAGGGGTTGAATGCCTTTAATGAGGATACTTATATCTCAGAAACTGAGAATATTATAGACCTGAAAGTTGGTATTTGGGATCTCCTTTAAAAATAAAGCAACACGTACTTTTAGTTTCCCGAAAATCCACTTAACGGGAGGGTGAAAAAGGAGAGTGAATTTTTAAAATGAGTGTATCTATATCGCAAAACTTTAAATTTTTTTTTTTGTTAGGGGCTTTACGTCGCACCGACACAGATAGGTCTTATGGCGACGATGGAATAGGAAAGGTCTAGGAGTTGGAAGGGAGCGGCCGTGGCCTTAATTAAGGCACAGCCCCAGCATTTGCCTGGTGTGAAAATGGGAAACCACGGAAAACCATTTTCAGGGCTGCCGATAGTGGGATTCGAACCTACTATCTCCCGGATGCAAGCTCACAGCCGCGCGCCTCTACACGCACGGCCAACTCGCCCGGTTTTTAAAAGTTTACAGGCGTTAAAATTTGTGATTAGAATCTCCTCCAAAAATAAAGAAACAGGTATTTTTCTGATATCAGATAATCCCCATAGGCTGGGTGAAAAGGGGGTTAAAAATGGGCTGAATGCTTTAATGAGGATACTTATCCCTCAGAAACTGAATACACTACGGACCTGAAAATTGGTATTTGGGATCTACTTTGAAAATAAAGAAACATGTATTTTGTTAGTTTTTGGAAAATCCAATTAATGGGGGGTGAAGAGGGGGTGAAGTTTTAAAATGAGTGTATCTATATATCAAAACTTTTAAAGTTTACAGATGTAAAAATTGCTGTTTAGAATCTCCTTGAAAAATAAAGACACACATATTTTTTGTTTTTCGTAAAATCCCAATAGGAGGGGTGATAAAGGGGTGAAAAGCGGGTTGAATGCCTTAAATGGGGATACCTATATCTCAGAAACAGAATATACTACAGACCTGAAAGTTGGTATTTGGTATCTCCTTTAAAAGTAAACGAATACATGTTTCTTTGTTTTCGGAAATCCACTTAAACGGGGGGAGGGAAATTGAAAAATTAGTTGAATTATTTGTATGAGGTTACTATTATCTCAAAAATGAAAAATTATTAAGACGTGAAAATTGCTATTTGGAATCTGGTTTAAAATTAAAGAAACACGTATTCTCGGAAATACCAATGAAGGGGGTGGGGAGGTGAAGTAATTGAAAAAATAATTGAATTAATTATATGAGGATACTTGCCTCTAATAGAAACTAAAGTTGTTAGACGTGAAAGTTGGTATTTGGATCTCCTGTATAAACAAAGAAAAAAGCGTTTTGGGGGAAATCATCTTGGGGGGCGGGGTGAAAAGGAGTTAATTTTTTTTATGAGGACACATATCTCAAAAACTGAAGGTGTTAGAGTAGTGATAATTGGTATTTAGAAGATTCCTTTACTATTAAAGAAACAAGTATTTTAACGGAAAATTCACTTAAGGGGGCGTGTGAAAGGAACATCGGGAAATATGCCTTCTTTTTGTGGCTGGGGGGGTAAATGTATTTACGGCGTTGGGGTGAAAAAAAAGGAGTTGAGACTAATTGATTTTGCTGTTCATAATGTACTTATTCTGATCATTAATCTTTCTTGGGTTCGTTTTCAAGAAATATAATTTCCTTTGGAGAACATACAGTCAGATTACAGTAGATTCTCCTGGCATATAAATAAAAATTTAAAAACATTTGAAATGAACGATAGGAATGAAATTGTCCGTGCAATTTTTCTCCTCTGTAATAAGGTCAATAATGCACGAAAGTATATCATTCGTGCACTTGCCTACGCGTGACGATGGTGTTGGTCACATTGTCAGCAATGACAATGGCAGAGGATGTAATGTACCGCAAGTAGCGGTCTTGCATTTTGCTGTGGGTTCCAGCCCATCAATAATAATAATAATAATAATAATAATAATAATAATAATAATAATAATAATAATAATAATAATAATAATGTTCTGGACCGTCGTCAAAATGTGCGGACCGCGCTGGAAACGGGTCCTGGCCGGGTAATGCAGTCCGGTCGTGGGTTCAGTACCCCCAAGGCACCCAAGACGACACCACACCGGATCTCCTCAAGGATTTGATCCATATTAAAAATGCTTACAGGAAAAGATGGCAAAGTTTTAGGGACCCAACTGACCGGGTGGAATACCTGGACCTAATCCGGGAAGTACGAAATCGATTGCTGGAAAGAAAGATTGAAAAATGCAAGGAACTTTGCCGTAATCTCTCAGAAAGCGAGTCAGATTACGAATTTTAACGGATTCTCTCAAAAAACGAGTTAGATCTTGAATTTTGGCGGATTGTATATAAAGTGTTAAACATTCAATTATAAACTTCATTATAATACCGTGGCGAAGGACGGGTATCTTGCAAGTAGCCTTACATAATTTAAATAGAACTGTATGATCTCGCTTCTACCAATTAGTATTAGGGAAATCTCCTTCTTGAAGATATTAAACAACATTAACTCAATCATATTCTCTTATACGGAAGCAATAATCCACTATATTACTCCGATTGTCCCATGATTTATAAAAAGTAGCAGCTATCTATAAGAAGTTCAACCTTGTTGTATCCAAGCATAACGTATATTTATTTGTGGTAGGGATATAATTACATGGCAGCGAACTATTATCATATGCCTTATATTAGGTTAAATACATTGAAATTACTCTAGTATGCATTTTCTTGATGATATACACGGTTATTCAATTACCAACATGCGTGATCCTAACTTGCGTCAATCATTACTGAATATATTCCGTTTCTTCTTTTATCTCGACGTAGAATAAAATTTTATTTACTTCACATTTAATTTCATTCTTATAACAACTCTATAACTCCCTAAATTCTGCGTTTCAACTCGCATCTCTTCTCATTATCCATAACTCTTCATAATGCAGACTTCCCTCGACGCGATTATTCACATTTTTATATATTATTCATTTCGGATCCATAACTTCTTATTTTATCAAAATCTTCGTCCTGTCTAATGAAATCCCTATGCTTCATAATCTCTCTCAGTAACAAACAACGTATCACCCACTTATATATTTTGAATATGTCACCTACATTTATCTCAACAATGGCCTGGAATCTGTTTATTCTTTTAACATACTCTCCTTATGACAACTGCATCCACAACTATGGCATAACGTTATTTGTTATCACCTGTATCTAAACTTGGGATTTGTTTATTCAAGTAGAAGATTGTGTACACCCTGTACATCAAATTATATTGAAATCACTCACGAGAATCTAATATGCTATAGGGTAATTCTGAAGATTAAAAATGGCACCACAACTATATGTCGACTGCTGATGACCTTATAAAATTAATTTCTGTCAAACTATGTACATTTTGAACAAGAAACATATCTCATCTCCTCCGCCTCTAGGATGGTTCTGGTCTGGATCATCCTCTGATGGTGGGAACGACATTCGTGTCTGGCAGCTGGTGATGCAGTCGTCATCTGCAGTCTCGGGTAATCATGATTTGACTTAAGTAATCTCCAGGCAGTCCGTCGCTCATCTTCTAAAGAGATATCATCTTGTCTTGCTCGTTCATGGAAATAAAATACGCATACGCGATCAGCTGACATGATTTAATATTCAAAGCCATCTAAGTAAACAGTTACGTTTCTTTCAACGATTCTTGCTTAGATCTCTATTTCCTTTGTCGGACCTTAAAATGTCTGCTTTAATTTGAATATCTGAATTATCCTGTTTTATTGTATCAAATTTAGCAATGTTATTCCGTTATCGTATCTTCTCGAGCCTTTGGCCTTCACAATTGATAAGAATATAATGCGTTTTATAAACATTTCTTCGCTCTGTATCGTGATAAATCACTGTGGTATTCCCGCTGGTGTATACTTTTAGATAAATATTCCTCTTTACTTGATGTTTTATATGATTAATTGTGACCCCTATCTTCAATGTATGTATCTGTTGAAATTGTCAGTCATTTTGTCTCATTCTTTCTCAGAGTTCTCTCTCCTCAACATTTAAAGTTTCATGTTTTTTGACACTGCCATCATATTTCGCTATTGTATCAATCTGGATTTCTGTGACATACCATGAATTCATTCATTCTTTTAACTTAGCAACGGGCAATCGCGTTAACTCTGACTTGATTGCAATTTCATTTTTGGAATAGTGTAATGGTACACAAAGTACCTTACATTTGTAAGTTTGGAGGGAACATTACGGTCTTCACTGTGAGCCGTTGTGACCAAGAATTGAGCCACTCAACACATTGTTTTGATACATCATTCAACTAGATGAACAGTGAAGGACTTTTGAATTTATGACGGCTGCTTAACACTGTTTTACTTCCAGTGGGTCTCCTGAAAGTGTGACAGCATATCGCAGAAGAGATGAAAGATAAACAGCAGCCATTAACTGACGAATGCAAGTATTTTCAATCAGTCCATCAACTACAGAGTTACTGATGCGTCCATAGTATGATATATGCCAGAACCAAGTTGTTGGTCTATGTGCATATTTCAAAGCTGCGGACGTGACGAAGGTTGAACTAACCTTATAGAATTAGTTGTGTTGAGAGAATAAGTGATATTTTGTAATAATTTTAAGTTACCTTTGTATTATATTTTAATGTGAAGTAGTATATACTGTACAGTACATCATATACTGAAAAAATTGTGGAAACCGGAATAGCATATTCAGTAATGCTGTGGATACTACTACGTCGGCTTATGAACTTCATCTAATTGGTGGATCTTTTGTAACTGATATAACTGAAAGAACATCCAACTCTCAAATTCAGTTAACTACAGTTATGTTATACATTATCTGTATCTAAGAAATGATTAACTAATAATATTACAATTCTATACCTTCCGTTTTCTAAAGCATATTTAAGTACAGTATATAACAACGTTATTCTGTCGTCGGAGATTATCGTTGCAGATAGATGCATAATATTATTGGTTCGCGACTCATGCTCCTTTGAAGGTGTTGGTTTCTGTATAGTTATTATTATTAGCCACGCCTGGTTGAATCCAAAATTCATCTATGGCAATTATTCGTGACTGGAATTGGTCGCCGTCCTGTTGCCAGCGTGCCTGGTGGTCCGAGCATGTTACACATTGCATCCACCGTTGAACTTCCGTCAGTGCATGTGGTATCAACCGAGATGCGATTTTGCGAAGCTTCATCTCTGTAGGCAATATATTGTGGATGGTGCGTTCTCGATGCCACTTTCCCTCTCAAACTCCAGTAGCGTCCCCCGTCTGTCTTCCTCCAGGAGCTGCTCGATGATGGCACGTACCTCGTCGGTCCACCCACTGACAGGTCATCCCGAGTGTTGCTGATCATCGGTTGCCACACGTCCTTACTGAAATCGGCCTACCCACAATGCTACTGTACGGAATCGGAGGGTATTATTCCGAAGGGCTTCCACCAATACACTGTGACATTCTCTCGCATCTCTCCCCTGCAGAACGGCTATTTTTATGTTTGCGTGCTGCTCAACAAGGGTTAGTTCCATCTCGCACGACGCTAGCCACACAACTGATTTCATAGCGCTTTCTGTGCTACTAATGCCAATCACAGAGCAATCTGTTGTTGTGAATACACACTTTGCCTCCATAGCTTCCACGCGACAAATGGCATTTTGTGATCCGCTCACATATCTGCATGAAAAAATAGTTGCAATGACTTTTGCTCCAACCCTCGTATTATTAGCCACGCTTTGTGAGGGGTAACGTGTCTTCTTCTTACTCGGTGGCTATAGATTCTATACCTAGCTGATTAATTTCCTTGTCGCAAGGCGCCTCCTTGGCGTTTCCGGAGATATTAGGGCTTTTATTAAACAAAGAAGCAGTTCATTCTCCGATAAGAATAGAAAGAATGCGGACGTCTAGTGAATAACAACCTCTTGAGCTTCGACCTATTCATTTAAAAAATCATATGACATCAGCTTCATCAATACGTTGAAGCAACGTTTAGATCACTGGGCCCCTCAGTTTGAAGCATATTCTTACTTCTTCTGCATACTTACAGTATAAATATTACACAAAGTACGGTATATTTTTCAGGAGGTCCGTGTTGGAATTATGTTTTACAAATCATCTTTTTTGTTTCTGAAAGTTAAATAATGAAGCATTCCTATTTATTGTTTAGATATTAATTATACACTATATGTTGAAATCTTTACCCCATTCATGTAGCAACTTGTTTGCTTTTATGGGCAAATCAGTTTCCCCATTTATCTCCAAATTTACACGAATAATGAAATGCCGTAAAAATTAGACGTATGGGCCAATATCCTACAATTTAACTTTCTGTGGTCCTTAATTTCTTCCTCAAAACACATTCTGGTGACACTAAGAAGGAGTTAACTTTAAAGAAGTGTTCTTTTTTTTTCGTCTGAGCTCCCACTGGCCGAGTTCCAGAATTTTTGATCTTTATTTCCGTGATGTAGTTGTAAGGGTAATTCAGCCTATAATCTGGAGATTTGGCTCTCTAATCTGGGTGCTAAACATAGAATGTGGCTTTTCCGGCTAGACTGGGTACAGCGAGCGTGCTGATGAAGGTAATAAGATTCCAGTAGTTGGAGAGAGATGGATAATGAAGTAATCAAATTGATATTACATCAGCAAGAAGAAGACAGAATTGACGGAAAATATATTAATCTCTATTTATAAATAATTGATTTACAACTTATCAGGTCTATCGAAAATTATCGAACAAAATTCAATCTAATGTGTTTATGCAGAGACCATTACTGTCTCTTGAAGATTGATGTAAATGGGCCCACATTCCACTATCTCAGCGGTAAATAAGATAGAGTGGTTAGCTCCGTGTCCAGCAGCCCTTTTCATTTGGAACTATTCTAGAGCGGAAGGTAAAGATTTCTACATTTCTTAACCTCAATACAAAGTGGGATATAGCAGTTAGGTACAGTATATGTTGTATTGGCTTTGGTGCAAGGAATCAATCTGATACTCATTTCCATTGCGAATTGAGTTTACCTCAGGGTCATGACCGTTTTTTGAAGTGGAAGTCTCATTTCTAAATGTTTCAACTCTTTGACTGTAATGGAACCAACACCGTTTGGGGTGAACTGAGTGTCCATTGGCTCAGCAGCCTGTACCCTAATTCTACACTATTATGAATGCTAAAACTGTAACAGTACCTAAAGTGATTTGCGATATGAAATAATCTATCATTATAGTTATGGTTTTGTATTCTATGTGACTGATATTGAACGTATTTATGTTGGGATTTCTTTTCAATTGTATGCTTATGTCAACACGGGGCATGATAAATGAATGCTTAATCCAATATCTCTGAAAAATTTAGAAATTTTCGTGATATCTTTGGATCCATTTTTTCAGTTACACACTCCCCATGAAGATTGATGCCCAGTCAAATTACCACAGACATTGGAGAGTAACAAGGTGTGGAGAGAACTTCCGCAGTTACTGTAGCTTCCTTGACAGCGTCAGTGGCTCCATATATCAGGCAGCTCCTCAGTTAAACCCACGAAGCTGTGTAATCTCTGTACTAATAATCAGTGGAATACTAAAGTAAGTTTTACCGATTACGAATTGAACCCAATGACATTATACGTAAATCACTAGACTGGATAAAGTAATATGGATGTCACATTAATTTCAGATCACATGAGTGCAAATTTTGACATTAGGACTACGTTTGAAAAGTTAGCTAACCATACCGATGGTCCCTAAGGCTTTTGACAAAGCACTATCCAATTCTATCCCTATACAAGGAACACTATCATCTATTCTCTGGTTAGAATTTTAATGTACGTTACTAATTAAATGAAATTAAGTACAGTATGTAAATTGCCGATGTTGAACCAACTACGTTTCATATAGTTATAAAATAGCTTCCATGAAATGTACTATGCTTGACTATATTTATATGGTGCGAATGGCATACTCCAAGGAGACACGCTAGGCCCGTTAATATTTTTAACATAGCTACCTTGGACGTTGTCAGTAATTCCAAAGACTCTACAGCAACTACTACCGGGCGAGTTGGCCGTGCGCGTAGAGGCGCGCGGCTGTGAGCTTGCATCCGGGAGATAGTAGGTTCGAATCCCACTATCGGCAGCCCTGAAAATGGTTTTCCGTGGTTTCCCATTTTCACACCAGGCAAATGCTGGGGATGTACCTTAATTAAGGCCACGGCCGCTTCCTTCCAACTCCTAGGCCTTTCCTATCCCATCGTCGCCATAAGACCTATCTGTGTCGGTGCGACGTAAAGCCCCTAGCAAAAAAAAAGAAACAGCAACTACTCTAATAATGCATGGCGACGACATTGCACTTGGCTCAATTTCTAAATAAAGACTTGAAAACTTCACGAAAAAAATATGAAAATGGCCGGATGAAAACAACTTCAAGATAAATGGAGAGAAGACAGTACAAACAGTTTTCACAACAGGAGATAAAGTGTCTGAAAATCTTCACACTAAGGACAGACGGTAAGAAATTGTGAACAAATTCAGTGACCTAGGTGTCACATTCCAACCCACCAAAACGTCCTTCAGTCAAAACCTACAAAATAACTTAGAACAGTCGCACCAGTCAGGGCTATACACACCATAAAGAAGCTATACGCGCTTTCCATCCTCAACCCAATAAAACTGTTGGAAAGAGTAATAATGCCGGTAGTCACATACGGGAGCGACATCATTACATAGAGACTATGAGATATGAACAGAATAGAAGAGATCAAAGCAAGGTTCCTGTGGAGGGCGTTAGTAGGAAGCAAACCTTACACTGTCGAGGCTCGTTTATAAAATTACAAAAGAAACCTTCCTCATTGAGGACATCCAGGTGAAGCTACTCTTACCTCCTGACATATCCTATGGCAGAGTTCTAGATTCGAGGAACATGAAGCAAACTGTAATAGAATTTGAATTCTAGAGTACGAGTGCAATGACTGACCGAAACTGAACCACATATCACCAAAATCAAAGAAATGTCATCACAAGATAACCACAGTTTCCACCACAAGATCTGTACGACAACACAATTTTACCCACCCTCTCAAGTTTGTGTCTGCAGTCTATGCAATAAAGAGTGTGAACATTACCACCTAATCAAATGTGAGAAAAGAGACAAGTAAATATCTGAGTTAAGAAAACATTGAATGGTTCATACCTAATGCTCTTTCCAGCGGACTTTATCTATTATTATTTATAGTCAGTATGTTTGCTGTGTGGGTTTCAACCCGTCCTGGTTTTCAACAATTTACTCGAGCAAAGCACATCAGTAATTCTATACTCAAAATGAATCAACTCAGATAAGCCAGAACTACGCGATTTGTAAATTATGTATGGTGAGATATTTTCTTTTCAAGGGGAATATAATCGTTCCGGTCTTCCAATATACATTAATAATTCAGATATCACTGCACGTATGTTCTGAAGGCACCCATCAATCTCGTGGAATATTTTATTGTGTTTATTGTTGTACTGCGTCCAGCGACGTTTATCCAGGGCAAAGGCACCGTGGTTTACCGATATAAGAAATACTATTTAAAAATATATCTGGTAAAACTTTACTTCCGGCATAGACGTTATGCTTTATATATAGAAAGAATTATTGGGTGTTGAGTGACACAGTATAATAATTGAAATTCCTAGCCTATTGAACTCTAGAATAAAGGTTGAATTTCAATCGTAAAGCCAATCTGAGGTTTGTGTACAAAAGTCACAGGCAACCATTAATTTAGGAGCCGGAATAATGATTATCAGTAATAAAAATGAAGCCCTCTAAGCTCCTAGAACGTTCAAGTGCACTGATACTGTGGATTCTGTGCATCCTCTACAAAGTACAGCAAAGTGTCTGTGATTCCATGTCGCGAAATTGTCCAGTGATTAATGAGAGCGCCTTCTGTGGTGACATGGTTAAGAAGGAGGCTTCTGCGTGAGAAACCAGGATGAATGGAGAGAAACGGTTGTCACATTATGTAAATGAGCAACTAGATTACTTTCAAGAAGACTTGTGGAATGAACTTCCGATGGACTGGAAGGAAATGACTAGTGAATACGTATATTTTGGAAAGCTTCGTGTTATTGTTCTGATTTCTGCTGATTGTTATTACTTACATTCTATGAAGCTGATGACTAACTGGTAGGAGGGATTAAGCTGAACAAATTTTAGGTTTATGGATCATTACTACGTAATTGGTCGGGACTATGACTTAAGCTGCACAATATGTTGTTATTGGTTTTTGTTTATTTACCTAAAATCCATGTTAATTTTCTCAGTAATTTCCTTCCGGAAAATTAAAAAAATATTCGTATATTTCAGACGTTTCCCTTCATGAATATGTACAACTAAATAGAGACGAGTACTGATTTATGTGGAGTACAACACTATTGACAACATAAATTGGTCCCATGAACACGTGAGTTATGGTGCATCGCATGAAACGCACAAACTTCGGGTGCATTCACTGCTGGAACGTAGATTAGGCAGCTAATTGGCAGTATATTTCTGCTAATTTAAATGTGAGTACATTTTATTGTTAATGTTGCTCTCAAAAATGCACAAAAACGTTGCAAATTACTTCAAAGGCGCATTGGTGTAAACAACAACCTCTGAGTTCTTTTATAGTTTGAAATCGATCGCCTTTTATTATACGGATAGTAAGAACCGCTGAAGTGTTTGTTCGTAGATCGGGGCGGTAATGACGTGCTTGGTTCACCCGGAAATACACTGACTGACAGAGCAAATGCAACACCAAGAAGGAGTGGTTCGAAAGGGATGAAAGTTGGGGAAAAAACAGAGACGGCACGGACGAATAATTGATGTTTATTTCAAAACGATATGCAGGCTACACAATGCGCACGGCATCGACTCAGTAGGATGTAGGACCACCGCGAGCGGCGATGCACGCAGAAACACGTCGAGGTACAGAGTCAATAAGAGTGCGGATGGTGTCCTGAGGGATGGTTCTCCATTCTCTGTCAACCATTTGCCACAGTTGGTCGTCCGTACGAGGCTGGGGCAGAGTTTGCAAACGGCGTCCAATGAGATCCCACACGTGTTCGATTGGTGAGAGATCCGGAGAGTACGCTGGCCACGGAAGCATCTGTACACCTCGTAGAGCCTGTTGGGAGATGCGAGCAGTGTGTGGGCGGGCATTATCCTGCTGAAACAGAGCATTGGGCAGCCCCTGAAGGTACGGGAGTGCCACCGGCCGCAGCACATGCTGCACGTAGCGGTGGGCATTTAACGTGCCTTGAATACGCACTAGAGGTGACGTGGAATCATACGCAATAGCGCCCCAAACCATGATGCCGCGTTGTCTAGCGGTAGGGCGCTCCACAGTTACTGCCGGATTTGACCTTTCTCCACGCCGACGCCACACTCGTCTGCGGTGACTATCACTGACAGAACAGAAGCGTGACTCATCGGAGAACACGACGTTCCGCCATTCCCTCATCCAAGTCGCTCTAGCCCGGCACCATGCCAGGTGTGCACGTCTATGCTGTGGAGTCAATGGTAGTCTTCTGAGCGGACGCCGGGAGTGCAGGCCTCCTTCAACCAATCGACGGGAAATTGTTCTGGTCGATATTGGAACAGCCAGGGTGTCTTGCACATGCTGAAGAATGGCGGTTGACGTGGCGTGCGGGGCTGCCACCGCTTGGCGGCGGATGCGCCGATCCTCGCGTGCTGACGTCACTCGGGCTGCGCCTGGACCCCTCGCACGTGCCACATGTCCCTGCGCCAACCACCGTTCGCCACAGGCGCTGCACCGTGGACACATCCCTATGGGTATCGGCTGCGATTTGACGAAGCGACCAACCTGCCCTTCTCAGCCCGATCACCATACCCCTCGTAAAGTCGTCTGTCTGCTGGAAATGCCTCCGTTGACGGCGGCCTGCATTCTTAGCTATACACGTGTCCTGTGGCACAAGACAACACGTTCTACAATGACTGTCGGCTGAGAAATCACGGTACGGAGTGGGCCATTCGCCAACGCCGTGTCCCATTTATCGTTCGCTACGTGCGCAGCACAGCGGCGCATTTCACATCATGAGCATACCTCAGTGACGTCAGTCTACCCTGCAATTGGCATAAAGTTCTGCCCACTCCTTCTTGGTGTTGCATTTGCTCTGTCAGTCAGTGTATGTGCGTTCGATTCACTGCCAGGAAGTCGAAACATTTAAGAAATGGGATTTCCACTTCCAGAACAGCCCTGAGGTTCACTCGGCCTATACAAAAGTTGAATACCAGGTTAATTCCTGGAGACAAAGGCAAAACGTACTAGTGTATCTCACAATCAAGCGATGTTTTATTTCTTCAACATTAAACATTACAATTTCAATATCTTTCAGTATTCTGAGGAAATATCATCCGTATAGTTTAATTAAGTAAAACGTCAGTTCAGATACATTGGTATCTACACTGATGGAAATAGATCCACGACATGTTAAATTTACTAAGTAAGATATTCATACCCAATTGCTTTGTAACTTCACTCAGCCTTCAGTTACTTACTTTGTTTCCGACACTTGAACTGCAATAAAGAATTGATGTATGCATTTCAGGAATAGGTGTATGTAAAGAAAATCAATTTGATTCATTTCTGCACCGTTTGCACCGTAGCGTTGGAGAAGGATTCGTATTTCAATTGTGTTGTGAAATTCTGCTTATTTGCGAAAATAATGTAATTGCTATTTAGTTACTTGCTATGCATTGTAACTGTTTGTGGATAATAATTATACATATATGTAAAGAAAATTACTCATAAACTTAATAAAATAATTGAAATAAATTAAATTAATAAAAAGAATTAATCTAAATCTTCGTAGTATTGTATGGGCGCCAGAGTTTACCAGAATGAATCCCTCGAATTTAGATAGAGCATGATAATTCATTATCTCCCAGGGTGCGTACATAATGCTGCGTACTGATACATCTGCTTCAGGCCCCTACCTAACCTTCTGAAAACGACTAAATTGGTAGGAACTGCAGCTAGGTTCATCAATAACTCCACTGATTGTAAAATAACTAATTATATTCTCAATAAAATCCGTGCTTGAGCACCTCATCAACACACAAGAATATACACATATGCACACACAAAACATTACTGGAAGACTCCATATTTACAACAACAACAATGAAAACCGTGGGAAAACGAAATCGAGGACTAAGCTACCATTTTCAGTTAGTCCGTTCAACAATGCAACAATATTGCTCACTTCCTGAGTCCCAGACTAGCCTTAATATCAGGGGTGATAAGTCCCTAAAAGATGTTAAAAATGTTAATCAATAACAATAAAAAATTATAGGCGCACGAAATGAACACAGGGATGAACGGGTCATGCAAATTAAGGTAAGGGGGACGGATCATTCATAGATACTAATTATAGAACTCCACAACAGGACTGGGAAGTGACAACTTAAGTTCCATGGGCATACTGGACTAACTAAAACAAAAAGATATGAAAAATTGTTTCCTATTGAATTTGCAATAAGGAGCAATTTATTTACTTAATTCGCAAACTGCAAGTGATGACACTTATTACACTTAGAAATTTCCATCCTGAAAAAGAATGCATAAATTTCGATTCACCTCACTACTCTGGTAGTGTGAATTTTTTTTGCTAGGGGGTTTACGTCGCACCGACACAGATAGGTCTTATGGCGACGATGGGATAGGAAAGGCCTAGGAGTTGGGAGGAAGCGGCCGTGGCCTTAATTAAGGTACAGCCCCAGCATTTGCCTGGTATGAAAATGGGAAACCGCGGAAAACCATCTTCAGGGCTGCCGATAGTGGGATTCGAACCTACTATCTCCCGGATGAAAGCTCACAGCCGCGCGCCTCTACGCGCACGGCCAACCCGCCCGGTAGTGTGAAATATTTGGTGAATTCGCCCCATTGGTCACTGGGGATCGAATCCACGTCCGTATAAGTGGAAGTTTCACCGCTGGGATCTTCATTCGGAGACGTGGGCATGAGAGTGACTATTCACTGTCATCTCTACGTTCCGTTGGATATGAGTCACTACCGCTATTTACATTCTAATAGGCCGGATTCCCACTGTGGAAATGTTATCGTATCTAAAACGGGAACTAATTGTACGGACGAACTCTAGCCTAATATAACCAGATTTACAAACATGCCAGATGTAGCTCGTCAACTCAAAGCTTATCTCAATACTTACATTTGTCAATACGACGTACGGAAAAGTTCCATATTATACTCGCACATGTAAGACATGTGCTGTCGTGGGTTATTCCGCACATAACGCCAATAATCTCCCGTATGGAAAACCAGTATTTGGTTCCGATCAATTCGACACAAGGCGACTGTCCCTGTCGTATCTTCCTATGATTATTAAATAATTATCATTATCATTATTTATCTGATCATTATCATATATTGCGATTACCATGAATTATTTTATTATTATCATTTATTTCAATTATCATCCTTTGATTATATATCATTTATCATCCGGGATGATTATATGCTAACCTTTGCCGACGTTTCAAACGAAGGGTCGTTTTTCCTCGTAATTAATCCGCACAAATTAATGATCAGTTTCATAATATATTATTATTATTATTATTATTATTATTATTATTATTATTATTATTATTATTATTATTATTAAAGATCATCATATTCGTAACACTGAATCATGGTGCATTAAATATTTTAATTTCCTTTCTTTATTATTATTATTCTCAGATATAATCTTGCAAGCTGTTCTTCTTCTTCTGCTTCAACTTTATTATTATTATTATTATTATTATTATTATTATTATTATTATTATTATTATTATTACGGAGTTATCCGTGGAAGGCAGAGGTGCGGGCTGGAATGGGTCTAACTACAAGTCCGAAAAGCGAATGAAAATTTCAAGGAAGGTTATATTTTCAAAAATGCCAAAACTTAACAAGATTTAACAAAGCTTTAGACTTCAACAAATAACAGTAAGTCAACCTATAACCAACAATAAGGTCCAAGACCAGGAAAGTTAAAATTTAGAGGCAATTAAACATATTTTCACTAGGTGAAATTACCATAAGGCAAAATCCAGGTACAAGTATGATTTTCCAAATGAAAGAACAAGTCCAATGTTCGTTACAAGTCCTGTGCTTCAAGCTCCACATTACGTCTTTGAGCTTCAAACTTCAAGCCCAACTTTGCCAAGGAACCTTTTTAACTAAGGGGCAGAAAACCCCATCATACCAAGGAGCACTTGCTCCTAATTACAATGCTAAGCCTCCTAGAGGCGCACAGAGGTCAAATTTAGGAAAGAGCAGACCCGCTCACAATAATTCGAGCCTATCAGAAGGCCATAAACAGACTGTACACTTAACTGCACTTAAGACACACTTATAAATAAACAGGGATAACTAGTACCCAACCTACAGGGCCTTAGCAATGAAGAAAAAACATAGGGTAAGTTACTGGCCCAAAGTACAGAGAGGACTGGAGGCGTGAACTTGCACTCCTAAATACACATTTTAAAACCTAAGTGGCTCTCGGTCAATTACACAGGGGCTAGTCCCAGGCTAGGGAGGTGACTGGTATGAGAAAACTTTAATACATTAAGGAAGAGAAGAAACGGTTATGAGAACGTAGTCACCTCAACTTCAAAATGAAGGGGAGCTCGAGAGGGTAAAGCACTCTCTATTCCCGAATTACAGTTCAAGTTATGTGAAGTTTCTACGATGGTAGAAAAGGATTACATATTTAAAGATATAGGTTACATATTAAAGATTTCGAACCTTCCCCGAGAGTAAAACTGCTGAGCTAGCAAGAAATACAGATGTTAAAAGGCCATTACCTTGTTGATGAACGGCTGCCTGAAGAACGAAGCGCTTCCCGCCCCCTGCTACATATTCACACACTGAGCTTGATGTTATAAGAGTGGCCCAGAGACAAGAAAATCAGCAGTTTTATACCCTCGTGGAAAATTCGAGACCTTTCAGGAATGCGTAGACACACCCACTCAATTTTTATTGGTTGACTAAGAGTTACACATGGAGATTTGAAGAAGAAAGCTATGATTGGAGGAAAATTAATAACAGAAATTACTGATTGGCTAAATTCAAAACAGGCGGAAGGAAAGGATTAATATTGCCAACCCACAAACCACAGAACAAAATTTAGTAAGACAAAACGTATGGATACAACATTTCTCCAAGAAGGTTCGTTCCTTTACACCAGAGTTCGTTATCATCGTTTTTGGTAGGGACATCTGTTAGAGAATGTCCACACTTCTTGATCAATGAAAAACAAAAGCAAATCTAAAACACACAGTGACATCTTCTGATAACCAGTAGAGTTATTTCAGTTGTTAAAGTTCCGGGTTTCTCCAGTAGAGAAGTTTCAATTGGTGCAAGATTTGAACTTGCGTCGTAGAGGTGTACCGCCTGGTACAGACCTCCCCACCAAAACTCCTTCCAAGGGGTGACACAGAAGAAAACAAAATCCAAAACAAAGTCCAAGTTTGTTGCTGATTGGTTGAAGAATAATTTAGAAGAGAAAATACAGCTTTTCAGTAGTCGGAGGTCACTTAAGTTGTTTGATATAGATGGCTGGGACTAGTTTAAGTCCAGTTTTAGAATTTCTTTGTAGTAGTAGAATTGTGAAACAAAACATTAATTCATGGAAGTAATATTTTTCTAAGTCCATCAAAGGTTGGTTTGAAGCAAAAAAATATTAATTGCAGAAATAGAGTGTCCATGTAGCTGAAGAAGTACATTAGCTGTCGAGCAATTTTGACAGCAAGACCAGTCGCCACAGCCAAAGTTCTGTCGAGGTCGCCCGGGCCCCTCAAGTACCCTGATATACACCTCTCCCGCTACTATGAGAGGGGTAGTCGTGGTGAAGCACGCCGAAGATACGAAGTTTGTTTACAGTCCTGGAGTAGATTGCGGGTGGTGCGCGGCACATCAGCCTTGGCCGGAAGGAGGGCTCCGGCTCGCCGTACACTGGTTGACCTCACTGGAGTGGAGAGGGCCCGTACCCCACCTCAGCGGCGGTACGGCACCGCACGGCAGCGGGGGGCTCTGAAACTGTAAGATCTCGGCGGCAGAATTTGTGTTGGACATTAATGTTTTAGGGTACTGCCTTTGTGGTGAGGCTGAGGGGCCAGCGGCGTGGAAACTTTATTTTATTTGCCACTGGTGTGGTTTAGCAGGAGACGGGAGCGTGGTAATGGCCGAATTGACAGGACAGCAGAGTAACTATGGGGAAGGTTGTACAAGGTAAATGAACAAACACAGAGCAGAAGGCCTTAAAAATACCCCCCCCCCCAAAAAATATATCCTTTGGGGTTCTTACAAGATGTTAAAAATCCAATCAGCAAGTAATTTACACAGGTTTCACCTGAACCCTAAAGATTCTCTCGGTGGCTGGATTGCTCACTGACAATGTGACCGGCGTAAGAAAATCTAAAATAATGCACGGCCCATGAAATCTGGGAGCAAGCTTGCCCGCGGGAACAAAGTTCTTGACCATAACTTGGTCTCCTACTTTTAAATTAGTGGGCCCCCGTCCACGATCATATATTTCCCTAACCTTTTCATGAGAAATTTTACGATTGGCCTTAGCCTTCTTCCAAAGATCTCTAATATTATTATCTGGATACATTGTCTCAGGTAGAATATCACTAAGAGACCAAAGGTTAGAAAGCGGCGTGTTGGGAACAAACTTAAACATCAAGGAAGTAAACTTATGAGATTCGTGAACCGCCGAATTCAAAGCGAAAGTTAACCAATGCAAGGACGTGTCCCACCTAGACTGATCATCATGATGATATTCAATAAGAGCCGACCTCAGATTACGATTGACCCGTTCAGCCAGAGATGGTTGAGGATAGTATGCAGAAGTTGTTACATGTGAGATAGATAGATCAAAACAGAGTTTACGAAAGAGATTAGGGGTAAAGGCTTTAGCATTTTCAGACACAATATATTGACACGGACCAAAAGAAGCAAAGATAGAATTTAAACAAGAAATGGTGGACTGAGCGGTAGCCAGCTTAGTCGGAAATAACCATGAGAATCTAGTGAAGCCATCTACACACACAAGGATGAACTTGTTGGCATTCCCCTTTGACTGGGGGAAGGGTCCTACGTAGTCGATGTAAAGACGTTCCATGGGGCGCGACTCTTGGTGAGAAGACAATAGGCCTAGCTTAGTGGACATGGTGGGTTTACTAAGCCAACAAGATTTACAAGCTTTTACTAATTCACGAATTTCGCCGTCCATGCCTTTCCAAATGAACATTTCTCTGATCTTTTCTCTAGTTTTAAAGATGCCTAAATGCCCCCCTAATGGGGTCTCATGATAGTACTGGAAGATCATGGGTACGAGAACAGCTGGAACCACAACTTTCATCTCTTATCATCCCCGACGGGCAACATAAAACACCATTCCTCAATACATAAGGGACGACATGTTCCCCAGAAGAAAGAGTTTCCATAATACGAGCCAGCACTGGATCTTCACGTTGATATTTTTCGATATCCCTAAATAACATGGGAGCATCCGTTAGAATGGCATTAACCTCAGGTAGTATGGACTCGGCAGGTGAATAACTATCAACCTGTTCAGGGGTCTCTACATCATTTGCAAACATACGGCTTTGTCCATCTTCCACAACATTTTCCGTTCCTCTTATATGCCTGACATCAAATTGGAAGGCAGAAATGCTAATGGCCCAGCGGGCTATACGACCAGTACGACGCGGCCTACCTAAGACCCAGCTTAAGGCTTGGTTATCCGTTTCCAAGTCGAACTTGACGTGTTCGAGATAGAGGCGGAACTTCTGTAACGCAAAAAAACAGCCAAACCTTCAAGCTCGTAGATGGAATACTTGGCTTCTTGAGCCGATAGAGTCCTAGATGCATAGGCGATGGGTCGCCTCCCTAGTTCAGTCTCTTGAAGAAGGACTGCAGCCACAGCCGACGACGACGCGTCGGTTTGGACGATGAATTTCTTCGAGAAATCCGGCATAGCAAGAATAGGGCATTACAAAGAGCTAATTTCAGGTCTTCAAAGGCGGCTTGTTGAGAAGACCCCCACAAAAATTTAATGCCTTTCTCCTGCGGGCGCCGCTCTATTAGCGAAATTTGGAATAAATTTCCTGAAGAAGTTCACCATGCCAATGAACCTGGCGATACCTTTGATGTCCTTGGGAGGTTTGAAATCACGGATGGCCTGTGTTCTAGAATGATCCACTGCGACACCATCGGGTGACACAATATGCCCTAGGAATGGCATGGAAGGTTTAGCGAAGGCTACCTTAGATAACTTCACAGTTAACCCTGCCTTACGAAGGCGATTAAGGACCTTTTTCAGATGATCTAAATGTTCTTCAAAGGTCTCTGAAAATACGACGACATCAACCAGGTACTCGAATTTGATGTCGGAGAAGACCCTATCTAGCAGTCTCGTAAATACAGCTGCTCCCGTGGGGAGCCCGAAAGGCACGCGGTTGTATTCATATAAGTTCCAATCCGTGGCAAACGCTGTAAGATGTTTAGATTCCTCTGCGAGCGGTATCTGATAAAAAGCCTGATTAAGATCTAAGATGGTAAAGAACTCAGCTTTCCGAAACCATGAAAAACAAGAGTGAAGGTCGGCGAGGGGCACAGATTGTAACACCACCTTCCGATTGAGAGCCCTATAATCAATCACACGCCTGAAGCCACCTTGGGGTTTCGGGACTAGAAAAATAGGCGAAGAATACGCCGACTTAGAGGGTCGAATAATACCATCCTTCAACATCTGATCTATGATTTCCTTCAAAGTCTTCATTTTAGGTAGAGATAGCCTATAAGGTGAAAAACGGACTGGAATCGAATCCGTAACCTCAATCTTGTATTCAATGAGGTCAGTAACACCAAGAGTATCAGAAAAAACTTCTGGGAACGACCGACACAACTTGCGTATACTATCAGCCTGCTCCTCAGGTAGATGTCTAAGGTCTAACAACATCTCATCCTGGGTATGCGAAACAGATGAACATGATACAGAACTGCATGATAACAAGGGGATTTTGAAACTACTAGCAAACTTGAAAGTGCACGACTTGCTCTGAATGTCGAGCACTAGACCGGTGTGAGACATGAAATCGGCTCCCAATATAATGGGGCAGGACAAGTGCTTAGCCACAAACAGTTTAACTTTCCAAGTAAATTTAGAAATACGAATGTTGGCATACAGGAAACCTAAAATTTCTAATGGAGAGGAGTTTGCCGAAACGCATTGGACCAAAGACGAACAATAATCCGGAAATTTACACACAGATTTTAATTTGGAATACCATTCAGCCGAAATAATGGAACAAACACTGCCTGAGTCTAAAAGAGCAGTTACGGGCTCATTATTCAATTCAATTTTGAGAAATGGTACTGGTGCGGGGGTATCCGCCGCAATCCTAAGACATTCTTTCGGACCTTCAAAAGACGAATTAGAGGACTGAAACTTCCCTGAGCTTTCGGTAGGTTTACTTGGGGATGAGCCTCGGAAAGTCGACTCAGCCGAAGCCACTAGTCACTTTTGATTGTTAGTGGAAGTTGCACACGAAGTTTAGCAGGAGGGAGTGCTATTCGAATTCGGGCAATTTTTGGCAATATGGGAGGAAGCGCCGCATTTAAAACAACCTTCAGAAGACCCTGCTCCATTCTTTGTCCCGCTAGATTTAACTAAAGGGCACTTGTTTCGGAGATGATCGGCCGAGCCACAAGCATAACATTTGCGGGCAGTGAAAGTTCGGCGAGGAGGTGGCCGAAAATTGCTCGCGAACGGAGGGGGCTCCTTACCGACCCGTAATGTGTCAGCGTATCGAACTACCTCGGCTGAGACAGCCATAGCCTCTAACTCGGCAAAGGTTTGAGAACACGACGCAAAGCACAAATATGACCTGTATGATGGAGAAATGCCTTCTACAGTGGCTTGTACAATTTGATCTTCAGGAAAATGGAGGGCAAATACTTTGGTGTAGAATTCGATGTCTTTGATGAAGTCGGCAAGATTTTCATCCAGCCGCTGTACTCGGTACTCATACTTCTGAATTAGTGATGACCAAGCTCGAGCCGGAATAAAATTAGCTAACAGATGGACGTGAAATTCTTCTATAGATGACTGATCAGCAATTGCTCCTACTATTTTATCAGATAAAACACCAATTGAATAGGGATAAATGATCTGCAAAATTTGACGCGGAGAAAGAGAAAAAACAAGAGCATGATCCTGAAACTCAACGAAAAATCTTAGAAAAGCAATAACATCACTGGTGGAATTGAGGGAGAACTTCGAAATACCTCTCAGCAACATTGCTAAAGGATGGGGCAAACTGCTGAAGCCAGGTGACATAGTAAGTAGAGGCCTAAGTGGTGGAGAAGCTGTTTCATTAGGTGCATTATTCAACAAGGTGGGACGTTCGGATTCATTGTCTAATGGGGCAGAGGTTTGTTGAGCTCCTACAGATTTCCTATTTTCTCCTCCTTTGGAAGAGTCTTCCTCGCTAACTACGTTTACCAGAGTGGGTTGGTCGGTTTTGGGGGGGGTACAGCTCCAGTTAACAATAGGGTAACCTTACTGGACAGTTTAGAAAGGTTTTCGAGAAGAGCACTAGCCTCCTTCCCTTGAATTTCATTCAGCTTTAGAGACAACAGATCGTTAACTCTATAACAAAAATGGAACAATCTGGCCTGTACTCTTTTGAGTTGATTTGGGGATGGATCCCATCCTTCAAAAGAACTAACTACGGATGCTAGCTCAGTAGTATTGTCAGTGATCGTGGAGAGAGAGTCATCTATCTCTTTCTCTCCCAAATTTGGGGTGGTAATCGGCAAATCAAGAGAATCTTTAAGCTTAGAGATATCGGCCGCAACCGTGCCTCCAGATTGAATATTTCTAATTGTTAATTCATAAATCAATTCTTCCTTTCGCAAATAGCCCGGATGGAGGACATCGCGAGGGCCGGGCATGATGACAGACACTTTACAAATTTAGAAAAATCGAAAAATTCCAGCGACGGAGAAAATTGTTAGAGTTTGAATCAAAAGCAATGTTTAGCGGTCAAAAGGGGCTAAATTGAGACCCATTTAACCACGATCTGCTACCACTTGTTACGGAGTTATCCGTGGAAGGCAGAGGTGAAAGAAGTTGCGGGCTGGAATGGGTGTAACTACAAGTCCGAAAAGCGAATTAAAATTTCAAGGAAGGTTATGTTTTCAAAAATGCCAAAACTTAACAAGATTTAACAAAGCTTTAGACTTCAACAAATAACAGCAAGTCAACCTATAACCAACAATAAGGTCCAAGACCAGGAAAGTTAAAATTTAGAGGCAATTAAACATATTTTCACTAGGTGAAATTACCATAAGGCAAAATCCAGGTACAAGTACGATTTTCCAAATGAAAGAACAAGTCCAATGTTCGTTACAAGTCCTGGGCTTGAAGCCCCACCTTACATCTTTGAGCTTCAAGCTTCATGCCCAACTTTGCCAAGGTACGTTTTTAACTAAGGGGCTGAAAACCCCATCATACCAAGGAGCACTTGCTCCTAATTACAATGTTAAGCCTCCTAGAGGCACACAGAGGTCAAATATAGGAAAGAGCAGACCCGCTCTCAATAATTCAAGCCTACCAGAAGGCCATAAACAGACTGTACACTTAACTGCCCTTAAGGCATACATATAAATAAACAAGGGTAACTAGTACCCAACCTACCGGGCCTTCGCAATGAAGAAAAAACATAGGGTAAGTTACTGACCCAAAGTACAGAGAAGACTGGAGGCGTAAACTTGCACTCCTAAATACACATTTTAAAACCTAAGTGTCTATCGGCCAATTACACAGGGGCTAATCCCAGACTAGGGAGGTGACTCGTATGAGAAAGCTTTAATACATTAAGTAAGGGAAAAAACGGTTATGAAAACGTAGTCACCTCAACTTCAAAATGAAGGGGAGCTCGAGAGGGTAAAGCACTCTCTATCCCCGAATTGCAGTTCAAGTTATGTGAAGTTTTTACAATGGTAGAAAAGGATTACATATTTAAAGATATAGGTTACATATTAAAGATTTCGAACCTTCCCCGACAGTAAAACTGCTGAGCTAGCAAGAAATACAGATGTTAAAAGAATATTACCTTGTTGAAGAACGGCTGCCTGAAGAACGAAGCGCTTCCCGCCCCCTGCTACATATTCACACACTGAGCAAGATGTTATAAGAGTGGCCCAGAGACAAGAAAATCAGCAGTTTTATACCCTCGTGGAAAATTCGAGACCTTTAATGAATGCGTAGACACACCCACTCAATTTTTATTGGTTGACTAAGAGTTACACATGGAAATTCGAATAAGAAAGCTATGATTGGAGGAAGATTAATTACAGAAATTACTGATTGGCTAAATTCAAAACAGGCGGAAGGAAAGATTAATGTTGCCAACCCACAAACCACAGAACAAAATTTAGTAGAGACAAAACTTATGAATACAACATTTCTCCAAGAAGGTTCATTCCTTTACACCAGAGTTCGTTATCATAGTTTTTGGTAGAGACATCTGTTAGAGAATGCCCACACTTCTTGATCAATGAAGAACAAAAGGAAATCAAAAACACACAGTGACATCTTCTGATAACCAGTAGAGTTAGTTCAGTTGTTAAAGTTCCGGGTTTCTCCAGTAGAGAAGTTTCAATTGGCGCAAGATTTGAACTTGCGTCGTAGAGGTGTACCGCCCGGTACAATTATTATTATTATTATTATTATTATTATTATTGATTACTATTTCTATTAGTGGAGATTATCATTATCGTATCACTTATTCATCATGGATTTAACATTTTAAATTTATTTCACCGTTATCATTATTCTCAAAATAATCTAATAAATTCTTTCTATTATTCCTCTTCAAATTATTATTATGATAACTTAATTTCACATGTTACCCTGCCCTTAACTATATTTCTGGTTAATGCATAGGCTTTTATAATTCCGGTCTACTTGGGCACTAAGCAATCAATTAAGACAAGATTTACTTGGATTATTATTAGTATTAACTTGAAAATTTTATATTTTAATTTCCAGATTTTAGAATTTAGTCACATGAGTTAAGTCCCATTATGAACCACCAAGATCCGAATTTACAACGGTCCGGACACCAATGTATTCGGAACCGCAACCTTCATTTTCTTACTGCCGTTAATTTTACTAAGACACATCTCAAATCCCATGGCAACTCGCATGTGGGAGAATTACACCCAATACCTGAGATTGCTAAATTATTCCTCCCTGTTCGTTTCAAGTCCATTTATTCCACTGGAACTCTTCTAACGTTTAATTCATTAATTAACTCTCGGTGCGTGGATTCTGCCACTCATAACACCGGAATCGGCATATTATATCGCCTTAGGCCTAGAGATTTATCGATTTCATCATCAAAAACAGTACGGCTCAATTTTCACATCGTACCGGATTTTTGTACCGCACGACTTCCAACATCAAACATGGGTTCAAACCACTCCGGGCTTTTAACATATAGTGACCATCCTATCCACGTGCCTCTATCGCTTCTAAACAAATTTTTATGATTATTATAGAGCCAAAAACGTGAAATTAACAATTTACGTAAAATCAAATTTACTGCCCGAGTTGAAGTCTTTTACACCACATGTTATCTCCACATTGATTATACTTTAACTTGTGAACTCATAAAGCATTATTGTTATTTCTTTCACTTTAACTTGCAAACTCACAAAGCATTATTCTTATTATTATTATTTCTCATGACCTTACACATAAATTAAACACCCTGGCATTTTCATATATCTGGAGGTCTGGTAACAAATATACCTAACTAAGGTACAAATAATCACCGCAGTGATTGAGAAATCAAAATAAACTGAGTTAGCATAAAAGAAAAATCTGACACTTGAAAGGACCTTCAATGAAAGTATTTACAAACAGCATAGATTAATTGGAAGATATAACCAATATTTACATTATATGCAACAAACAAATAATCAATTAGTTAGTCTAATTACGTTAATGTAAATTAGTTCGTCCGTCTATCTTAAGTAAATCATGGATTCGGGAAGCGCTTGCAGGTGGATTTGGATCTCTTATCTTATCCCACTTAATAAACTGGCGATACACATTCACGTGTCGAATTCTGATCTCATATTGTTTGGAGATCACGAAGATATTACTTGTTTTCTGTCTTCCACATTTTTGCGCGCTCAGTCGGCGTCTATGCTGGTTTGATCTTGCTGACAATAGCAATACAGCGTGGGTTCTTTCCTAGAATTCCTTATTTTAATTCCTCAAACTTACAATTAATCAACATGGGGATGATATCTAAAAAAAATCCCATCTGTTCAATTCGGTGGTTGGAATATTTTAATTATTATTATCTGGGAAGATAAATGGAAAACGTTTGAAGTCCAGTTCAGTACCGTCCAGTGTGAAAATCATTACCGTGTGTCCTTATCGCCGTTCGATCAGAGGCATATACAGACCTCAGCTCTCACATGATACACTCAAGAAAATGGAAATCACAACACCCAGAAAGAGTGGTGCTACATTGCAGCAATTGAACATACAGGACGTGTGTCCGGTTGTGATTCGATGATTACACTTTAAGGTCCCTGTGACTGCAAGTTTGGACAACAATCAATACAGGATTTGCCCACCACGAGCTGCAATACATTGATGAATTCGTCGAGGCATGGTGTCAATAAGGCCCTGGATCGCTTCCTGAGGAATTGTGGCCCATGCTTGCTGCACTGCACGGGTCAGTTGTTCCAGAGTTGTGGGTGGCTGAGGAAGGTTGGCCAGTTGTCGACCCATCATGTCCACACATGCTCAATAGGACTGAGGCCTGGGGATCTGGCGGGCTATTCTAAGGTTGTGATGTCGTGGAGAGCTTCTCTGGAGATGCGTGCAGTGTGAACCCGGGCATTGTCCTGTTGAAACATCCCATTAGCAATGTTCGCCATCATAGGGACAACCACTGGATTGAGTACCCTATCAACGTACTGTCGAGCAGTCATAGTGCCCTCGACAAGCACTATTTGTGATTTCACATTAAGGCCAATAGCTCTCTAGACCATAGTGCTTGGTGTTGGCTCTGTGTGCCTCTCGACGAAAAGATATGGGCGGCCCCTCTCCTCAGTACGTGGGCGCACACGATTCCGGCTATCACTGCGCGCAAGACAGAAGCGCGATTCATCATTAAAGACGACCCTATGCCATTCGTCGACTCACGTTGATCTTTCTCGACACCAGGCCAGCCTTACACGTCGCTGTTGTGGGGTCAATGGAACACCTTCTGCAGGGACACGGGCTCGTAAGTCAGCTGCACGCAGGCAATTACCAACTGTTTGTTGTGTAACGTGGGGTGCCACAGCTGCTCGAATTTGCGCTGCTGTTGCATGG